>NC_048228.1:69350891-69392639 GCF_002007445.2 Ailuropoda melanoleuca
ATGGAATATTTTTCCATCTTTTTGTGTCTTCCTCAATGTCTTTCAAGAGTGATTTATAGTTTCTAGAATACTGATCCTTTACGTCTCTGGTTAAGTTAATTCCAAANTAGAATACTGATCCTTTACGTCTCTGGTTAAGTTAATTCCAAAGTAGCATATGGTTTTTGGTGCTATTGTAAATGGGATGGATTCCCTAATTTCTCTTTCTTCAGTCTCATTATTTGTGTATAGAAATGCGTTTAAAAATATACTCTGAAGTGGATTTCCTAGATCATATGGTAATTCAATGTTTAATTTTTTGGGGGAACTGCCATACTGTTTTCCACTGCAGCCACAGCATTTTATGTTCCCATCAGCAATGCATGAGGGTTCTAATTTTGCCACATCCTAGGCAATACTAGTTATTTTCTGTTTTTTAAAAAATAATAACCATCTTTTTAAAAATAATAACCATTCTTCATTGATGTGAAGTGAGATCTCTTTGTGGATCAACATTTGTATTGTCTTTTTAATTTTAGCTACCCTAGGGGGTGTGAAGTGGTTTATCATGGTTTTGATTTGAATTTCTCCAATAATAATGCTGAACACCTTTTCATGTGCTGTTGACCATTTATGTATTTTCTTTAGAGAAATGTCTATTCAAATCATTTGCCCAGTTTTTAGTTGGCTTCCTTGTCTTTTTTTTTTTTTTTTAAGATTTTATTTGTTTATTCAACAGAGATAGAGACAGCCAGCGAGAGAGGGAACACAAGCAGGGGGCGTGGGAGAGGAAGAAGCAGGCTCATAGCGGAGGAGCCTGATGTGGGGCTCGATCCCATAACGCCGGGATCACTCCCTGAGCCAAAGGCAGACGCCCAACCTCTGTGCCACCCAGGCGCCCCTTCCTTGTCTTTTTAATGTCGGGTTATAAGAATTCCTTATATATTCTGAATACAAGTCCCTCATCTAATATGTGATTTACCAACATTGTCTCACATGGGTGTCTTTTCATTTTCTTGATGGTGTCCTTTGAAGCACAGAAGTTTTTAATTTTGACAAAGACCAATTTATTTTTTTCTTCTGTTGCTTTTACTTTTGGTGTCATTTCTAAGGAACTATTGCCTAATTCAAGGTCATAAAGAATGACTGTTATGTTTTCTTCTAAGAGTTTTATAGCTTTTGTTCTTGCATTTAGGCCAACCATCCCTTTTCTACTGACTTATAATTAACATATAACAGTATTTTAATTTTAGGTATATAACATAATTTGATATGTATATATATTGCAAAATGATTACCAGAAAAAGTTTCATTAACATTTATCACCCCTCATAGTTACACCTTTTTTTCCTTGTGATGAGCACTTTCAAAATCTACTCTTAGCAATTTTCAAGTATACAATACAGTATTACAAACTGTGAAGTCGCTGTTCAGAGGCTGTTATGGAAAGGAGAGAAGTAGGTTGATCATTAAAAGGTACAAAAGGGGAACAAATTACCCAATATAAGGGAAACTGAGCATGTGTGCACTGAGAAGAGAGAACATAAGGAGAGCCTAGAGGAGCCCAAGAAAAGGAGGAACAGACCCAGTTCTGAGGTTAACAGAAAGGATGATGTTAAGAGCACAGGTTACACAAGGAACTTGGAAATCAGAAAAACCTATACTCCTTTGAGGAATAACTACCTATCTAGAGATCTTTCATTGCAAGACTGTAGTCGAAACTAAAAGAAGTTCAAAACCTAGAACTTGAGCTCCAGGTGCAGGTAGACCCGGGTTTAAATTCTGGCCTTTCTTCTCAGGGGCGGTGCAACCTTGGGCAAGCCGTGCAACTCGTCTGTCCTTCGCAGTCCTCTTCTATAAGGCGCAGTAATAGACCCGCCTCATCAGGTATACTGACTGAGGATTGTATGAGAACTACGTATAAATCTCTTGGTGGTTACAGATTCTCAGTAGCTCTAACAAAAATAAAACACATTCATAGTCCTGCGACTGAAAACTCAATTGGTTAAAATTATATTGTGTTCCATCGTAACCCTCTTCCTACCACTTCGTCACAATACTCTTGACAAATAACTGAGAAGCACATATGGCTTGTACGAGAATTGTTCGTGACTCAACTTCCTCCTGTTATGTGGAGTTGAATCTCTTCCCCCTCCCACCTCTGGTGCAACTGAGATGAAGTGAGCATGCATTTTGGTCCAGCCATTCACACTGGCTGACCTGGATGTACTCTAGCCATACGAGGTACGCAGCTCCGGGAGCCCCGTCTAGGATGACGAGTCCTGGGGGATGACATCAGTGCACCATTTTGAAATCTCCAGCTCCGAGCTAGGATAAGTGATTAAAGCCCCTGATGACTGAATAGCTCCATACAATATTTTCCTAATCTCCAGGTAATAAAAAGACAAGCTCTTGTGCAACTGAAATTATTCTGGGCAAAACTCATTAACACTCCCCTCCCAAAGAATAATATTTTATGTCTAAGAGAGACAAAATTGTGAAAGAACATGCTACCGACTTCCAGTTTCCAGCCCTGTGACACAGACAATGATGAGCCATCTTGCCGGCAACAGAGGCGACGCCTCTCTCCCTTCCTCTAGTGTCTCCAGCAATCCTGGATTTTCCCCAGTAAATACAAGTAACTGTGACTATGGTATCTTGTTTTCCTCAGAATATTTTTCGTTTCCACTTAAACCTTTTCCCTTTCATGAGCTTCCTTTCTTGTTTTCTTTACTGTATCCTGTTGTAATAAGAGGATTTTGTTTTTCCATCGATTTGGAAAACTTCCTTCCTGGCATTCAGATTCTCGCCTCAGATGTCAGACTGAGGGATAATGGTTCATTGCTGGCCCTGGGGTAGGGGATGACGGAGAAACAAGGAGAGCTGTAGTCTCCACAGGCCCGTCAGGTTGACATACTTCATGTGTGAGAGGGGCCCAGTGTGCGCCAACAGTACTTTACTGTTCACACTCACGACACCGGGGCATTAACATGCAAGGCTAGTGTTTTGAAAATTGTCAGTATTTTCTAATCGATGCACTCTGAAACGTCAGTAGGTTTTCTAAGGAACTTAGCCACTCAGAACAAGGTTGGATTTATTGCAGATGCCAACTTCTGGGATCAAAATCCGCTCTTCCTGGCTTCTGACATACCTACATCTTTCTGAAGCAGATTGCATTCAACAGCTGCCTTCTCGTGAAAAACTAAATATACAATAAATAATGTTTTAAAAAATATCTAGGGAAAGAGGAGAAACATACAACTGAGTGGAACTTGCCTGTAAAAGAGATTTTGAAAACATTATTAGCCTCCAGAGGCCTGTTTGACTAAAACCCTAATTTCCAAAACTTGCCTACATACCCACAAATAGTAGAATTCTAGTGCTTAAGAAGATCTATGGTGGGGTTGGGGGGAGACCTATGGGATTGCTTGTCCAACTCCCTCATTTATTAGTGAGGAGGCAGAGCCCAGGCAGGTGAAATGCGAGGCCCAAAGCAAGGCAGCAGGAATGAATTCAGCACCCAGCCCACAGCCCAGTGCTCATCATTTCATTTCACCTCACTGCCTCTGTCTTCTGAGGTGGGATCTGGGAAATAAAAATTATGAGAAATCATAATGTAAACTTTTAAAAGTAGAAACTAGATTTTCTTTTTCACCGCTGGCCACTTCCCCACCTCCTCTTCCCTAGCTTTGTCTGATCCTCTCAAACGCCAACGCGCCTCCCAACTGACTAGAACTGTGTGATGTGGGATCCACCCTCAGTAGTTGGCGCATCTCCCTCTTCCACACAATGTTTTCTCAGATGGACATCGACTGGGCGTCCATTATATGCAAGGCAGCAAGTAGGTCCTGAATCCCTGCAAATTATATAGAAAATGAAACAGTCCCCCTGTCCTGAAGGAGCTCACAAACCAGTACTGAAAACCAATAGGTCATTAAACAACCCACAGCCAGCGTGCTGCCTTGAAAGTGTGTCCAGCTTCTCTGGGGGGCGGAGAAGGCAAAGGAGGGAAGGGCACTCTGGGCAGAGGGTACCGCATAGAGAACATAATTTGGCAGTTTGGGGAAATTGCTAGGTCCTTGGCAGTAGCTGAAGCCATGCTTCTGAAACTTTAAGATGCATACAAATCACCTAGGGATCTTGTTAAGATGCGCATTCTGATTCTGCAGGTCGGGAGTGAGCTCCGAAACTCTGCATTGCTAGCGAGCGCCCGGGTGATGTCAATGTACTCTGTGGTCCCCACTTTGAGTAGCAAGGAGCTAAGGAGGAGATGATGGTAGGTGTCATAAGCAGGAGCTGGTTAATCAAGTGTTTTGAAGGTCATGCTCTTGAATAGGGATTCTTTCCAAAAAAATAACAGGAGTAACAAATATACTTGGATAACTTGAAACTGATGTTGGCTTTCTAAGTTTGTTGGAAGCTTGAAAGTCATTTCCACCAGACAGCTTTCTCACCGTCGCTGGGTGGAGCCTCACATGTCTACCTTAATTTAGAGCCTGTTGCCCTGTAAGGGGATGCTGCTTCACCCATCTATCAAATTCATTTGACTCGAAGCACTGGAAGGACAGTCATGTCTTTTTCAGCATTGAATCCACAAACTGCATGCACCCAACACCTACCACTGTATCTGACCTATGCGAGTTTTTTCCGTGAACTTCGGTCACGTGATATATTTGCTCTAGATTAGTGATTTTCAGATGTTAGCATATGTCAGAATCACCTGGACGGCTTTTAAGACAGATTGCCGGATCCCACTCCCAGAGTTAGTGATTCATTAAGTCTGGGATGGGGCCTGGAGTTTGCGTTTCCAACATGCTTACAGGTGATACAGATGCCGCTGGTCTGGGGACCACTCTTTGAGAACTACTGGTCTAGAGGACATCCCTGATTACTTCCTACCAAATGGCGTTAACAAATAAGATCAAGTAAGTTAATGACTAAGGGCATGACCTCGAAGTTGTAGAATCATGGGCAAATTAGTTAACCTCTCCAGGCATCAGAGTGCACATCTGTGATGAAGATGGTGACAGCGCCCACCTACGGGGGCCAACGTGAGGGTTCACATGAGCAGCTACATAGAAAACACTCAGTTGATGTAATGAGCACTGGGTGTTATACATAACTGATGAATCACTGAACTCTACCTCTGAAACTAATAATATACTATGTGTTAATTAATTCAATTTAAATTAAATAAAATTAAAAAAAAAGAAAGAAAACACTCAGGAATTGCAAATATGTATGAATTGTTACTGCTAAAGGAACTCCCTTCACTTGCTGAATGCCCAGAAGAAAACAGCTTCTTAACAAAGCCACAGTGTGTTTCCTTACAAGGAAATGTGGCAAATGTAAGCTTAATCCCTAACTTTTTAAATCTGTGGGAATATCACAGACCCCTTTGGATTTCTGTGACCACAGTTTTTATATTTTCTTTATTGATAAAAACATTAGCTGACTCCTGGGTTTGTTAACAAGTTTTACACTTCACACCCCTTGGGATGGCTATAACAAAAAAGACAACAACAACAAATGTTGGAGAAGTTGGAACTTTCGTGCATCGCTAGTGGGAATGTAAAATAGTGCAATCACTTGAGAAAGCAGTCTGACAGTTCCTTAAAAAACTTAAACATGGAGTTACCATCTGACCTAGTGATCCCACTTCCAGGTGGGATCCCCAAGAGAATAAAAAACGTGTGTTCTTACAAAAACTTTTACATGAATGTTCCTAGCAGCCCCACTCATAGTAGCCAAAATGTGGAAAGAACCCAAAGGTGCATCAGTCGGTGAATAGCCGAACCAAATGTGCTATATATATCCACACTACGGAATAGCACTCAACCCTAAGAAGGAACGAATGATACATGCTACCACATGGCTGAAACTTGGAAACATTTTGCTAAGTGCAAGGTGTCTGCTACAAAGGCCACGTATTGTATGACCCTGTTTATATGAAGTGTCCAAAATAGGCAAATCCATAGGGACGGAAAGCAGGTTAGTGGTTGCCAGAGCTGGGGAAAGAAGGGAATAGAGAGTGACTGATGGGATTGAGGTATGGGATTTCTTTTGGGGATGATGAAATATTCCAGAATTAGAGAGTAACAGACAGTCTTGTGAATACACTAAACATCACTAAACTGTGCACTTTAAAAGGTGAATTTCATAGTATGCAAGTTATATCTCAATGTAAAGAAAAATTTAAGACCCTAGAATCCTACTTGGTGAGAATAACATTTTGATCTTAGAGTTGCCTTAATATAGTAGCCACTAGCCACATGTGGCTCTTGAGCTCTTGAAACGCAGTTGGTCCAAAGAGAGATATGATGTAAGTGAAAATACAGACTGGAATTCAAAGACTTAGTAAAAAAAAAAAAAAGAACGTATATTACCTAAACACATTTTTAATATTGAAATGATACTATTTGGGATATGTATAGTTAAATATAATGTTAAAATGAACTTACCTATTTATTTTTACTTTTTAAACTGTGGCCACTAGAAAACTTAAAATTCTGTCTGTGGTGCACACTCGCTGTGCCGTGTCCAGCTCTGCCTTCGAGGTCACCCACAGCAGGTCGGTGTCTTTGCAGAGGCCTGTGAAAGTGTTTGCATCTGTACGTTAGTGAATCTGAGGCCGGTCCTTTTCCTTCACATAAAGGGCTTTGTACCCTGGGCTTGATTAGTTCTGTTCCATTAGCATGACTCAACACATGTAAACAGGGCAATTCAATGGATGCTTCCAGTTTCTGTTCTTTGAGTAGAAGGCCACCTGCAAAAACAAGCCTTGTTATCTCAAAGAGCAAGGTTCTGGGTCATTATTATTTTAGAAAGTACTTTTTGTGTCTCTTGCTAATGAACTACACAGCAAGTCATCTGAAAAAGGAATTTTTAAGATATCATTTCTTTCCCGCTCAGAGTGACTTTTTTCCAAAACTCAAGTTTGTGTCAAAATATTCTTAGCCTTGACATGCATTTCTGGATTTAAGTGAAAATGGATCATAGGAATGCTCCTAGAAGGGAAATTGTTTTTAAATGCACTGAGCACAAGGGTTTATTTGATAGGTGCTGTAGTTAAGGGCAAATTATGTAAATAGTGTAGGAAGATCCGCCATGAGGAAGTTAAGTAGGTTGATTGCTTTTTTTAAAAAATCATACTATCTTTTTATTATGAAAACTATGTTATTTTGAAAAATTTCACAAACGCCAAAAAAACAGAAATAAATAACCAACACTCCTAATCTCACTGCCAGAGATAATCATTGTTAATATATAAATGTCTATCCTTCCATTGGGAGAAAAAGGTCTTGATAAGTCAAAATTATTCTAATGGAGAACATTAGAGCAAATGCTGTTGTTGACTATTGGATGACAAATAGTAGAACATTTATTTTTCAACCGATCAAAAATAATTCTATTGGCACTCTAAATTTTCAGAAGAAAAATCCAGTCTGTATAGGTTTGGTATACCACATCCCTGTGTTACTATTTAGTGCCTGGGCTGAATGTAATCCTTCAGCCCTTACTTCAATAAAACAAGAAAGATATTTACATTACACACATGGAAGATGTGGGTGGGCACAGCTCTAGACATTTTTTTTTCCTATTCGCCAACAAGGTTGTATAAAAATATTTACTGCTCTCCTATAGGTTCATGTGTGTGGTGTAGTGTCCACGTCATGAGGCAGAAGGATGGATTATTCACTGGAGTTTTTATGGACCCACATTCAAGTGTTTCCCCAGCTGTGTTTATAGCTTTGGGTTTCTAAGCCTCTTGAGAAGTAATCAGTTTTGATTATCTTGAATCCCAAAGTAAATTTTCTTTTTTGAGATTATTCTAGTTGTTAACACAGGTTAGTCTGGCCTATTAAACCATCTTTTAGTGCTGTGACATCCAAAAAGAAAGCTGTGGTTTTGCTTTGAGGGGAGAGGACGATTTGAAATATGATTCACTTTCTTCCTTGTAAGAGGTGAGGTCTCAGAACTCCTTTGCATGCGCTCTCTCTCTCTCTCTCTCTCTTTTTTTTTTTTAAATCTTGTCCTACTCTTGGGGCGCCTGGGTGGCACAGCGGTTGGGCGTCTGCCTTCGGCTCAGGGCGTGATCCTGGCGTTATGGGATCGAGCCCCACATCAGGCTCCTTCACTAGGAGCCTGCTTCTTCCTCTCCCACTCCCCCTGCTTGTGTTCCCTCTCTTGCTAGCTGTCTCTATGTCTGTCAAATAAATAAATAAAATCTTAAAAAAAAAATCTTGTCCTACTCTTTGGTCATTTCATTGAATAATTCTGGTCTCTTTAGTGTAAGTACCTTTAGAGCCAAGATTCTTATCTGATTTTTTTTATTGGTTCGTAGTTTTATAACTTTCCGTGTATAAGCACAGACATCTATTACGCTCTCGGTAATACTTGTTGCTTGACTAATGAGAAGAACAAGTGATATTTAAAAGCTTGGGAGATTATAATTTATAGGTGATTTCTTGTTAGGTAACTTGTCTAAATGACTATTGGAACCTTAACTATTCCCTAGCTGTAACTATACAATTAGCCACTTATAGAGCCAGTGTTTGCTAAGAGCTAAGGCTCTGCCTTTGAACTCTTAGCTTGGGCAGATCAATGAACACATTTGTGCCTCAGTTTCCTTATGGAAGTGATGACTAATGGACTAAGTTAGTTAATTCATGGAAAATGATTACTATAATGACCGGCGTAGCGATAAGGTGTCAGTAAACCTTAGCTGCTGCTCTGGCCGCCCCTGCCACTGATATATCTATAACCACTACCCTCTTGACCAATACACCCAGTCTTCCACCCACTGGGGAGATACTCTCTACTTCCAGGCTCGGATCTTTGAGAACTATTATTTGGAAAAGCAAGGCAACAGAGGAACATCTGAGACTCTGGCCAGGTAAGCCAAACCAACCAGCCATTCGTTTTGTGACACATGCAAGTGCTAAGAAAATGAGATGAAAGCAGCAACAGGTGTCCCACGAGATACTTAATTTAGTCAACATATGCTGACCTTCCACTGGCCCTATGGTGCTGTCCTGGCTGCAGTGTCCTGAAGAGGAAGAGGAAACGGAAGACCCAGGGCCTGCCTTTGCAGTCTTGTCTCCTGCGAACTTTGTAAAGCGTGTAGTACTTAGGAATTACTTGTGTCCATATAGAGAATGTGTTTTCGTAGATCTCTAAGGGGGGAAGAAAAAAGAGAAGGAGGCTTGCTATACACAGAACACTAGAAAAGAGAAAGGATAGATACTGAATTAAAATGTCCAGACCCCTATATGCTTCCACCATTGCTAGATGATGAACCACTTCAAACCCAGTGGCTGAAACAACCACCATTTATTATTTCTCAAAATTCTAGGGGTTGGCCGAGCTATTCTTCTGCAGATTTTGTCTAGGATCACTTGTGAGACTGCCCTGAGCTGGAAGGTCCAAGATAGCCTCACTCAGGTGTCCGGGAGTTGGTGCCAGCTATCGGCAAGAGCCCCTTCTCTTCCTGAGGCCTCTCATCCACCCATAGGCTGGCCAGAGCTTTTTTGCAGTACAGCCATCTCAAGGTTCCAAGAGAGCAAGAGGGGAAGCTGCAAAGGCTCTCAGTGCCTCGGCTCTGGAACTCCCACAGAGGCCAGGGCCAGTCCTGCCAGGTTCAGAGAAATGGTCCCTACTTCGTGTTGGGAGAAGCATATCACATTGCACAGCATCAGTGAACTATTGCTGAATTTTAAAAAACCTATACTAATAGCTTTAAACAATAATTTTTAAATTTCTTCGTAATTCACTGGAGGCCATCATCACAGTAGTCTTACCGCAGCCTGTTTACCACTCTTTAAATTGTGGCGTTTTCTCTGCAGCAGCCTGTTGATCCCTCCTGTTTCTCTCTGCAGTTGATCAGTGTGAAGTGTCTTAACAAAACTAGGGTCAGTGATTTGAGGAAAAAGGAGAACTCCGTTTCTGTCTCACTCTCAGAGTCCAAAACAGACGAATGAATTTAGGAATGGCTCCCAAAGTCAACTTGGGATAAGATGAAGAGAGTACATGTTTTAGGAGAGCAAAGAGCCAGATTCCAAGGCGGGGCCACACCCCTAGAGTCCTCCCTGCACCTGGAACTTCCTTTGAAGTGAAGGAAATTGCTCCACCACAAGGAGGCTGAAGGAGGCAGACAGATGTGAGCGTGGAATGTAACACCAGTAAACATTCGATAAACACAAGGAGACGAGGGCGTCGTGAGCAGTAAACAGTGTGGGCTGACTAAAGATATCTCAAGTTAGCCTTTGGCTTCTTGTATCTTACTTCACATTGGCTCCTGAGGAAGTTCACGGTTTAGACAAGTCTATAACTCGAAGATGTATTATCTAAAGAATTGGTCATTTTCCCAGGTACCCGTGGTGGAACCCTTCACCTTCTGCCCAGAATTGTGTGATCCGAGTTACTTAGAAAGGTTAACCCAGCAGTCAAGAAAGAATAGAGGTAGAAATACCAAAGGATAGCCATTTCCAGAAGGTTGCTGGAGACTTTCTGAGTGCTATTTCTGAGAAGAATACTAAGTGATAGTAGGGGAAGTCTTAGAATTAAATATGAGAATCCCAGAATCAGAAACTCTTGCCTGGAGAATGTGTTGGTGCAGAGATACGAATGGAATAGCATATTTTCCTGGCTAGGAAGAAGTTATCTGTGAGGCAGAAACCCTCAAACTGGCCCGATGAGTTCTTTATATCTGAACAGCACACATTCATACATTTTCACAAATGCACGTATGTGATTCAGTTCAAGCATAGTACAAGTGTGTGGTCATGTGTGGGTGGTCTTTTCGTTTTCTCCTTTTTGGCTTGATGCCTCTTTTTCTCTTCCACACACACTGATTCCCAACCCACCGATCTACCCAGATAACTCATATTAATAATCTAATATGTAGCTTTCCCATTTTTACCGATGGCTGTATAATAGTATTCCATGCCTACACACACGTACACGTCCAGGTGCTTTCTGATCATTGTTTATTTTACAAAAATAGACCCATAGTACACATGGTACACATTTTTTCCCCTGCATTGTGCTTTACTCAGTCAACAACACCTTCTGGGGGCGCCTGGGTGGCACAGCGGTTAAGCGTCTGCCTTCGGCTCAGGGCGTGATCCCAGCGTTATGGGATCGAGCCCCACATCAGGCTCCTCTGATATGAGCCTGCTTCTTCCTCTCCCACTCCCCCTACTTGTGTTCACTCTCTCGCTGGCTGTCTCTATCTCTGTCNAAATAAATAAATAAAATCTTAAAAAAAAAAACAAAAAAAAAAAACAAAAAAAAAACACCTTCTGAAGTTCTTTCTGTCACCCAGCACATCTCTGAATCATTCTTCTAGAATAATGGCTACATGGTTCCATCATATGGCTATTCCATAGTTTATTAGCCATTCCCCTATTCCTAGAAACACATTGTAGCTTTTAAAAATAATTTGCAAAAAAAAAAAACAAAAACAAAAACCAAAAAATAAACAAAAAAACAACCCCAAACAAACAAACAAAAACCCTCCAAAAACCTAAAATAACTCCTCACCCTCCAAAAAACACCTTTCTAGGAACCCTTTTGTTCTGGTGACTTCGTTTCTCCTTGAGAGGTTCTCAGGAAAAGGACAGCTGGCCTAAAGAGTATAATATTTTAAATTTCAATACGCATCACCATACTGCTTCCCCAAGAGGTTGTAGCATTTTTTTTTAATTAATTTTTTAAGAGGGGGTGGGCAGAGGGGCAGAGAGAGAGGAAGAGAGAGAATCTCAAGCAGGCTCCATGCCCAGCACAGAGCCCAATGCAGGGCTCAATTCCACAACCCCGAGATCATGACCTGAGCTGAAATCAAGAGTAGGGTGCTTAACTGACTGAACCAACCTGGCGTTCCAGCTATAACATTTTCTCATTCCATTCACACTGCATGAAATGCTCCCTTTCCTACATCCCTGCCAGTGATAAGTGTTGCAGGTCTTTTAAATTTTAAGCAGTCTTACATCTCATTGTTAGTTCAGTTTGCAATCCTTTCCCTTGTGGTGAATTTGAGGCTATTTGCATGTTTCTTGGCATTTGGAGGTGCTTTTCTGTGTATTACCCATTCATATTCTTTACCCATTTTCCTATTGGCTTATTCTTGCTTCTCTTGTCAAATTACAATCTTTGTATATTATGAAAATTAAATATATTATCTGCATTATATATATTTCTGCAAATCTGTCACAATGATATTTTAATACTTTTGCCTTAAAAATTATAATTATTATTGTTAAATACATCTGTCTTTTCTCTTGTAACTTTTGACTTCTCAGTTTTTATCAGAAAAGTTTTCTTGTACAATATCATATGTATAATCTACTAGATTTTCTTACAAGAGTTTAGCTTTATCTTTGTATTTGTCATTCATATTTTTTACTGTGTTCTTGGATGTGCTATAAAATTGGGATCCAGTAAGTTTCTGGTTTAAATATAATGGCCTCATAGATGGTTTGAATAATTGGGGAGGAAGTACACTGCCCTATCTCTATTTTTCCAAAATTATTTGTCCTGTCTTTGGTATTTATTTTTCTGTAGAAACTTTAGGCTCACTTTACCCAATTGCCAAAAACAAACACAAAAAATACCCACATTGTTGAAATTTGGGGTAATTTTTATGGCATTCAGTCTTCTCATCCAAGAATTTGGTACATCTTTCCATTTCTTCATTTCTCCTTTTACATACTTTAGTATGACTTTGTTGTTTATTTCCTCTTTTTTTGTTATATCTATTTCTAAATATTTCACAAGGGTTTCTTTTTCACTGTTTTAAATGGATTTCTTCCATTCCTGTTCTTATTGCCAGAGTAAAGAAAAGCTACTGATGTTTTGTTTTGTTTTTTTGTAGTTTTAGATCCATCTACTTTACCAAATTCTCTTCTTAATTCTGGGAGTTTTTAACTAGATTCCTTTGGGTTTTCTAGGTTTACGATCATGTCATCTGCAAAAAAAAATAGTTTTTCCTCTTCTTTTCCAATGTTTTTTCCAGTTTTAAAATTTGCTGCCATAAAGTTTCATATTATGTTCTTTTAATACTTTTAGTCATTTTAATCTGTTCTTTCTACTTCCTGAACTTTTATAATTTTGCTTTTTCTTCTTTTTAAAAATCAAGCTTATTTAGTAAATGTGTACATTTTTAACATAACAAGATTTTAAATTTATTTACATATTCTACTGTTTTTTTTCTACTTCATTAATTTAAGATTTTGACTTTATTAGTCACTCTTTCAGGTTTTTTTTATAATTTCTTAGAATGTGGTTTTAATTTCTTTATTTCTCATCTTCATTCTTTCACAAGGACATTTTGACCATAAAATTTTTGATACAATCTTCGTAGAGCCTTGAGTATATTATAAAGTTCCCCTTTTTGTAGCTTTCAAGATGGTCAGTGATTTCCCTTTAATTTCTTCTTTGAGCCAAATGTCATCTAAGTATTTCTTAATTTCCAAGTAGTCAATTTTTTGGTTATTTTCTTTCTTATTTAGTGAATTAGGATCAGACCACATAATCTATAACATTTTTACTCTTTGAATTTGCTGAAATTTTCTTTGTAGCCAGGTTTATGGGTTTATAAATGTTTCACAGACATATGAAAATTCTCTGGATTCAGCAATGTAGGGTTCTGCCCAATGCTGGTATTGGGAGGCAGTGTGGCATAGAGCTTGAAAGCAAAGACTTCAGAGAATATACGTCTGCTTCCAAATCTTCACTTTACCATATGACTGTGAGCACATCTGTAAGATATGAATGATAATGGTGTCTACTTCATAGAGCTTTTGTGAAGATTACATTATTTTATATTTGTAAAGTATTTAAAATAAAAATTAGCACATAGCAAGTGCTATATAACTTGTTATAAAAATAAAAATAATTATTTAATTCATCTATGTCCTTACTGCTTTCTTTCTGCAGAATTTTCCAAAACAGTCCAAAGAGATGTATCAAGTTTATATAAATTTTTTGGTGCTTTTGAGGGTGGCTTGTGGGTTAAAACGTTATTCTGGGGCTACTTTCTTATTAATTAAATTTTAAATTATTAAAGTGTTAAGTTTTAAAATACTTCCTTAGCATTTTAAAACTGTGTATATTCTCTTTTTAAATTTTTTTTAATTTTTAAAGATTTTATTTATTTATTTATTTGAGAGAGAGCAAGTGAAGTGGGGGTGGGGGGTGGGCAGAGGGAGACAGAATCTGAAGCAGACTCAGCACTGAGCCTGGAGCCCAGTGTGGGGCTCGATCCCAGGACCCTGATATCATGACCTGAGCCAAAACCAAGGGTTGGATGCTTAACCAACTGAGCCACCCAGGTGCCCCTAACTGTATACTTTCAATATTCATCTTATTTTTTGGGTTTTTCTTATCCTCACTACTTACTTTTTTACACTTGACCACACTTAAATAAAAAATTTTGCCCTTTTATAACCTTGGTCCCAATCTCATTCTTCCTCAGCTAAGTTGCCTTTTCCCCCAGATAACACATAAATAACCATTCTTATATTTTGGAATGCCAAGTTTTCTTCAGGGTAGTTTGGGCAAGATAAAGTAGCCTGTGAAATCAGATTAGATTAGAGGTCTGTGTGCTCCCAAAATTGTGTTAAGTATACCGATTTCCACAGTCCATTTATTTTTGCCATTTCCAGTGCCTTTTTTTTTTTTTAAAGATTTTATTTATTTATTTGACAGAAAGAGAGACAGCTAGCGAGAGAGGGAACACAAGCAGGGGGAATGGGAGAGGAAGAAGCAGGCTCCCAGCAGAGGAGCCTGATGTGGGGCTCGATCCCATAACGCCTGGATCACTCCCTGAGCCGAAGGCAGACGCTTAACGACTGAGCCACCCAGGCGCCCTGCCTTTTTTTTTTTTTATGTGTAAATCCAAGTTTTTGTCTCATATTGCTTCTGCCTAAAGAAATTCCTCTTAGAGTTCCTGTAGTTCCTGTCTATTGGTAATGAATGCTTTTGATCTTTGATTATTGGAAAAAGTCTTAATTTCCCTTCATTTGAAAGGCTTTTCACTGAGTATAGAAATGGGGGTTTACAGTATTTCCTTTTCATTATTTGAAAGGTGTTCCTCCATACCCTTTGGCTTTCATAGTTTCTGTTGAGAAGTCTGCTTTCTCATCTTCCTTGCACAGGTCTGAACCATTAGGAAGGCTTTCTATCATCTTCTACGATGCCCCAGTATTTTTCATGAGCACCTGGTGTGGTCTGTGATTGAATGTGAATTCTCTTTAATCTGCTGCTGCCAGGATGTTTATGCTTTCATGATAGCCCAAACTTGACTTTAGAAATTCTTTACAAATTTTAGCAGGAGGTTTCTTACCTGCTTTTATGGAAAATCTGTCTTACTTTCACACTCTGCTTCACATTAGCTAGTACTCGTATTATATTTCTCCTTGGAGGTGCCTGTTTTTTCTTAGATTTCAGGCTAGTTGGTTGCCCTACAACCTCAGCTCTTTAACGGACCCCAGAACAGTTATAATTATGTAGATTATTCTACTTTTTCTTTTTCTTAGGGTGTGAGTGATGCTTTTTCCAGATTTTAACATTTTAAGAGAAATCCATTAACTGAAATTTCAAGTTTAATTGACAAATATTATTATTTAATCTGTAAATCTAGCAAAAAATACAGTTCCTTTTTATGGCAATTTTATAACTTAATTTATTAAATTTCCTTAAAATCTCCAACTGCACTGTAAATTATGTGATATAAAGATAATATATTAAGTTTTCTTCTTAAGTATTCCAACTATCTATTGAAGTAGATTGTATTTTCCAAAATGGCTACCATACCCAAGTCCCATCCCATATGCTTTCAGTGTGAGCTTGCTACTTTCCATCAAGAGTTAGAAACTATTTTTCCATCCCTTTAAATTTGAGTGGGCCTTGTGACTCCTTCTACCACTAGAATATGGGAGGAGTTTTGCTAATCCAGTTCTGGGCATAGCCCTTAACTCTTGTCAGCTTCCTCTTCACTAGTTAATGGCGACTCCCGAGTCTTGCGGTGATTTTATAATCCAGGTTCCCTGGATTCTCCCTTAACTCTCTGCTGAATAATGCAAACCAGCCAGAGGTTGTGAGGAGGGAGAAGTTGTTTTAGCACTGGTTAACAGTCACCTCACCTTTTTTGTTGTTTGGCTCTATTCTCAATTATTTTAATACTCTTTCAACAACTCTTAATAGATCATTAAATTACCTCTCATTAATTTTGCATATCTCTTTTGGTCTGATTTTGTGGCCACAATTCCAAAGTCATTCTACTGACATCCTGAAGTTACCCACCAGAATTGTATTTTTTTTTAAAAATCAAGTTGTTGTTCTGTTTCTAATAATGTTTGTTTATATAGTTAGATGTCTGATATTTGATGCATGCTTTGGTGTTTAATGCAAAGTAGCTTCGGACTGTAATATCTTCTTATAAAAAGTGTCTTTTATCATGACGGAATGTCTTTTTTTTTTTTGCCTTGTTTAATGATTTTAAATTTCAATTCCATTTTTGCTGATGTTAGTACCCTATTTCTGACCTTTTCATCTCTGCATTCGCCCTACTTTGCCCTTATTTCATCACTTTAATAGCATTTAGTTGAATGTTTTGTTTGAAAGCCTTGGTGTTTACTTATTCTGCAAATATTTATGGAGCACCTTACTATGGCCTAGACTCTGCCCTAGACATTGGTGTATAAAACAAAGATCCCTGCCCTCAAGCAAGTCTATGGGAGCGGACAGATAATAAACAATATGCATAATGAATAAGCAATTAACAAAGCATTTTAGACGTCCTAAATGCCATGGAATAAACTAGAAGAGCAGTGTAGGTAGGATCAGGAGTGCAACAGGGAGGTTTGTCACTATGAATAGAGTGGTCATGATAGGTCTTATTGAGAAGGTGACATTTGAGTAAAAATTAAAGGAGGGAAGGAGCCGGCCATGTGGACATCTGGAGAAAGAGTATTCCAGAAAGAAAGAATAGCCAATACCAAGTTGTAAGATAGATGTATACTTGGCGTGTACAAGGGAAAGCAAGGAAGCCAGTGTGGCAGGAGTGAGGTAAAAGGGGGCAGTAGTAGATTAGGGTTGAGACTCAACATGGATCAGGCAATAGGGACATCACTGGTAACTTGGCTGAGTATGCACAGTTTTGAAGAAATGGGAAGGAAATGCCGTGTTCTTCATTTAACATGATGGTGGACATACTTAATCTTATTTCTTCTCTCTAATTTGCTTATTATGGATTTGATTTTTTAAAAACTTTTTCTTTTTCCTAATTTTCAAAAGTTTGACCATTCTCAGAAGCAGGATATTCTAGTCTGAATTTCTTGCATTTTCTGGTCTCTAGCCTAATCTCATTTCTGTCTTTGCCTGCCACAAGAAGAGGCAGGGAATTTTAGCCATTCTTTCCTGCAGGCCCTGTGCACGGAAGAAGGAAGAGGGCTGTGTGTGACTTTGGGCCACTGTGGCAGTCTGGGCAGGAAACAGGTGTCATGGTCATATCAGGTCATTGAAAACAGCTTCCTAAAGGGGCCATCCCAAAGGTGACCACAGAGATAGTGCAATACTCAGTGCTAGTAAGAGTGTATGTTTCAGTGGGAGCAGTGGAGCCATTATCACATAGGAGAATAGAAGCAATGACTAGAACTCTGAGAGAGAGTTTGTGCCCTATGTTGGAAAATTAGCCACTTCATTAATCTGGAAGGGGAGTTTATTTTTATTTTAAAGATTTATTTATTTATTTTTTAGAGAGAGAGAGCAGGGGGAGGGGAAGAGGGAGATGGAGAGAGAGAATCTCAAGCAGAGACCCCCCCACCCCACTCAGGGCTCGATCTCACAACCCCAAGATCATGACCTGAGCCAAAATCAAGAGTCGGATGCTTAACCAACTGAGCCACCCAGGAGCCCCCTGGAAGGGGAATTTAAATGCACACACGATAGCATGTCACTTCTCCTGCAATTCTATACATTCATAGTGTCATTGTTTCTAGTTTCCTGTCCTTGCATCACTCTTTTCTTAGAAGGGATGACCACAGCCTGCCATCCCCACCCAAGAGGTTCAACCCCATCCCAGACATGAGCATAAATCCTTAGTCCGGGAGAATTTACTTTCTAGTTCATTATATGAAAGACAAGTTAACTCTGTCTCAGACTTTGGACTGATATTCTTAGTTCACTTTTTGTTATAAAAACCAAACAAATCCAGATAGTCTAAGTATATTCCAGATATCAGGTGTTCTTTGGAGATCTAGTTAAACTTGGCCTGAACCCCATTGCCACTGCCTGTGGGAATTCAGTCCTCACCAATCTCTGTGAGTTCCTGGGTCACTTTCTCTTGCTTCTTCCAGCCTCCACACTCCATATTGGCATGGGCTCTGCTGGTTCTGCCTCTTGTCTACCAGGCTTTTAAGTCCAGAAATTTCACCAGTTTTCAGCATTTTGTGAGTGTAAAAACTTTAATGACCGATCACTTTTCATGGTCTTAGTTCATTTTTTCTTCAAACATTTTCCTATTTAAAGAAGGGATGCTGTGCTTATGGTAAAAGAATAAATAAGAAGTGCACCAGCTTTAGTTGCTAGTATATTTTTAGTGGGGCAATGGGGAAAGAGTAACATTCATTCTTTCCCAGGAAGAATAGAACAAAAACCAGCAGCTCACTGGCAACTTTGAATGAATATACCACAAATTTGGTGAACTGCCCTTCAACAAATTCACAGAACAACAAATGAATTTTGGCAGTTCCTTTGTTTCTGCACCACCACCATCTATAAGAATTGTTAATACATATGATAGCCCTGGTTTGTAATGAAAAGGCCATCAGAAATAAATTTTCCATTTGTGAAACCATTGCCAAATACTCCAGGCAGTATGATAACCCATGTAACCAGAGGTCATTTTCAAAATATTAAAAATCAGTACAGCACAGGCATCAACCAATAATAGACCAGACCAGTCAGACAAGATGTCAGGAGTAAATACCTGGTACAGCCACATGGTGGATACCAGCTGAAGAGCTGCCTTACCTATAACCCAATAGCAACTTTGCTAATTCACATCATTTTGTGTCCAAATGTTTCTTTTCTCTTTCCCTTTCCAAACTGAACCTTGTTCATCATGCATTCATTCAACAAGGACATTATTATACTTCTTCATGTGCTCTCCCAACCTTTCTCCAGCTCCTGCCCCATGTCACCCACATAGGTATTATCCCTAATAAAGTTTTTGCATGTTTCATCATATCTTGGCATCTGTTTCTCCCAGGACCCAGACAAACTCCCTAATGGCTGTATCAAGATCATAGACAGCAGAGATCACTTGTTACATTTGGATTTATCCCTGATCACTGCAGAGGTTAATTTCATTTCCAACTTTTGGCATGTACATTGGCAGACCCTGATTTTTATTTCTCATTCTGTCCCTCTTTCCATCGACTAGCAGAATCCTAAGACTTCCTGATGAGGATCCACTTTTGCTTTTCTATGAAATCTCATGTGATCATTTCTAGAGGAGGACAATGGTGCTAACAGAAGTCAGCCATTTAAGCAGGGGTAAAGAGGGTAGGTGGTGTACGGATTCTATAGAATGGGTAGGTTTGTGGGAGAGGGGATGGGGTACAGGGAGAAATAATGGTAATGAGTTTAAAGAGTTTGGCTTTGAGATGACTGACATTTGGGACTGACCTGTCAGCAACCCCTGGCATGTGATTGCTGATTTCTTTATCCTGGAGAAGATACCTTGCTACCTCAAAATGGGTTGAAGGTAGACCAGGAACGTTACAGATCTTCTAACTTCAAGTTCAAATGAGTTGGTGCATGCAGCAGGCCCTAGGGGCAGAGATGAGGGAGGGACATCCTGGCACCACTGCTGTCCCTCTGCTAAAACTTCGCAGCTCCCTGACACTGAAGAGCATCTCCCAGTACACTTGGCTTGCTGCCACACTCACACTGTAGTCCAGCTGCAAGTGTAATGGGCAGACGGAACATGAACAGTGTTGATCCAGGTGCAGCCAAATCACCTAGAAGGATTGGCCACCCTGCGGAGACACCTTAGTGAGAGTCACCTAACATGGGGTTGTGAATATGCCTGTGGCAGGGCATGTCAGAGCTGCACTTCCAGTCCACCTCCTGGGGCAGCTCAGAGAAAGTGGGATTGGACTGGAAGGGTGGCCTTTCCTCTTGCCAAACGGACTGCACCACTTCAGGGGGACAACCTGAACCAGAAGAACCAGCCTGGCCACCTGAGCTGATGGCCAGCACTGATATTGACAAAGCCTCAAATTAAGACAGTACAAACAAGGAACTTGGAAATCTAGGGCCTCCATTACCCAGACTGGTTAATAGCACTGCTCCTGGCTCTTAACTCTCCATAAATGCTCAGTGAACTGGCCTGAATGGATTTGAATGCAAAATGTAGACCTCTTCTCAGACATTCTCACGTCCCAGGGGGAATGATTTCCTGCTCTCTTACCTGTACTTTGGCCCCTCAGCTGCAGTTGAAGTCCACATTTCCAACTCAGGATTAGTTGAGCTACTCAGTAATGGGGGCTCCACAAAAGGTCTATGGTGATAACCACCCCACGGTCTCACAATTGGCAAAGGACACTGGGTTAAAGTATTCATTATTCTGTGATTATGCAAACTTTGGACTGGAAGTACAGCTTCCACGCTGACTTTGGGAGGAGATGGCTGCTCGTGGGGCAGAGTTCCCAGAACTGGACATGGGGAAGGCCTCCCTCCACATCATCCAAACCCAGGCCCACTGCTCCACCTCGCTGTGGCTTCATGACCACCAAGAAGTCTACCCTTGTTTACTCCAGGCACCTTGTCATGGAAGAGTGACAGGTAGCCATGGAATTCAGCTCTAAGAAAGGCCTGAGAAGCACCCATCCAGGTTCATCATCCAAGTTGAAAAGGAGTGCCTTCATCTGTTCATGATTCGAGAAAAGTCTAATGAACTTTCCTTTGCTGAGAGTCTGTTAGTCAGAATCTGACCAAGAGGCTGTCTCTTCATTAATGGTGAGTGGTCTTCATGATACTCTCTTTCTTATATTCTTTGACTTAGGAGAACTAAAGGACAGGCTTCTTGGCAATGGTCCCCATTTTTGAGGATCTGTCCTTTCTTGGACGGAAGTGAAAGTTCATTAAGAAGCAAAGTACTTCCCCAGGGAGAGAGTTGGCTTCTTCTGCACTTATCACACCTGAGGAGCCCAGCAACATGACTCCCCTCTTGATTTCGCCTTTTCCACTCCATCTCGCTGGGACATTTTTGTGTGTGTGTATCTGTAAGTCACTTTATGTTATTAGTTATTATGAATTTCCAACTCTCTCAGGAAAAAGTTTGAAAAGGTCAGGCTCTTGGGCCTGGACTCTATATGACAGCAGAAAAGACAGCAAATATATTGGAAGGTTGTGGTGAGGAAATGGTAATTTGTTTCCCACTGAGGTCTGACAGCACAGAAAATGGAATGAAAAGGGAATTAAATTACACCAGATGCTTCAAAAGCCTATGAGGTTTGAGGTGGGGGTCTTTAAGAATAGTTTACTGAAGTAGATCAAACCCGCCTTCAAGGAATGTCAATTCTACAGACGTTTCTGTCACCTGCAGAGAATGGGTCTTTTTCAGATTCTTCCCAAGGTGCCAGCAACTCTGACTGTGGTCATGAAACTCTGAGACTGCAAGTGAGAAGCACTTCGTCTTTCTCCCCTCTCAGAGAACCTACCCCTACAATGTGAAGACCGTAAAGCTGTAAGATGTAAGAGGCCACAGATTCTCTGGGGTGACACACTTAGAATCTAGAAGCAGGTTAGGATCCTGTTCTTACGGGTCCCCTACATGGCTAAGGGCCAGGATGAGGCTGTGCAGGCACCTGGGAAGATGACGAGCCCTAAAATCAAGAGGACTACACTCCAGTATTGGCCCTGCCATTTACTAGCTGGGCAAACTCAGGCAAGTGTTTTTAACAACTTGGAGCCTTTAAACAAGAAGAAACAAGCCAGTCCTCTCCTTCATGAAATTGCACCTGTGCCACTCCTCTATTACGGCAATTTCCACCTTTGATTGTTTAATCATTGGTCTTAAACCCTACTTTTCCTTTGACTATGAGTTCCTGAAAATAGATACTTCTTATCCTTGATATCGACTTGCATATTAGTGGTATTTAATAAATTTGTTGAATAAGCGAGTGAAAGAATAAATGAGTGAGTAATGAATATCTAGGATGTAGCATTACTGTAACATTCAATGGGATAAAAACATCTCCCTTTCCCAAGTCAACAGGCCCAGAGTGCTGGGAGAGGGAAGGGGAACCTCAAGATTTAACTTGATGTGAGTTTCTCCATCGCCTCTGCCTCCCCTTGTATTCATCTTTAGTTCTTTTTTTTTTTTTTTAAGATTTTTAAATTTATTTATTCGACAGAGATAAAGACAGCCAGCAAGAGAGGGAACACAAGCAGGGGGAGTGGGAAAGAAGAAGCAGGCTCATAGCAGAGGAGCCTGATGTGGGGCTCGATCCCATAACACCGGGATCACGCCCTGAGCCGAAGGCAGATGCCTAACCGCTGTGCCACCCAGGCGCCCCCATCTTTAGTT
Source organism: Ailuropoda melanoleuca (assembly GCF_002007445.2). Classification (NCBI taxonomy): domain Eukaryota; kingdom Metazoa; phylum Chordata; class Mammalia; order Carnivora; family Ursidae; genus Ailuropoda; species Ailuropoda melanoleuca. Next base: position 69,373,471 of record NC_048228.1, read on the forward strand.
CTTTTAACTAATATTTATCACAGGCATTGGGCTAAGTTCCTTCCTGGCACTGGGCTTGAGTCCGGAGGGTCTATGAAAATCTGTGTTCCCTACCTGGCTGTCTAGAGAGGAGATGGTCTTTTAAAAATGGCGATCCATGAAATACTTGCTGAAGTAGAGTGTGTGGCAAGCACGAGGCAGGCACAGACCTCGGGGAGGTCACGGAAGGTTCTGTGAAGGAGATGGCGTTTGAGCTGAGCCCTGCAGGGGGAGGAGGAGTTTCCCAGGCTGAGGGAGGAGTCGTCCCTGAGTCTCAGGTCTGCCTGTAGTCAGCTGGGCATGTCAGACAAGTTACATCACCTCTCAGAGACTTAGTTTCTTCATCTGTTCAGTAGAGTTAGTTCCTGGGATTTCTGCCGGATCCTGTAAGAGAACACAGATAACGTGCACACTGTCAGTCCGGGCAATGGTCAATGCACAATAAATGTTGTGGGGGGGGGGCATCACATGGTAAGAGCCTGGAAGTGAGAGACGCTGATTACTATGAGAACCAGAGGCAGTCAGGTATTTGGAGTATCTAAGGAGAACCATGGTAAACAGTGCCTCTTTCCCATCTGGGTTTGGGATAATTTGAGAAAAATTCAAAAGAATAATTATGGAGGCAAAGATACCAGCTTTTAAATGGTAATGGCTAATGTGGAGACCAACAGCTGGAACAAGGGAAAACAGAGCTTGAAGACCCTGGGACAGGGCAGACTTGGGAGTGGCAGTTTCTTAAATGGAAACCTGCCCAGAAAAGACTCAGAGCATGGCACAGCACAGGGAAAGTCTGGCTCACTCCCAAGACAGGAAAGGGATGAGCAAAACCGAGCTTACCTGGTTGTTCTTTTCCATTTTTCCAGTCAGGACTCCCAGAGGTGGAGTGAGTAAAGTGTAGAGCTGGTCAGGGTTTGCTCTGGAAACTACTTTCCTGTGGAAATGGGGGTGTGAGGCAGTGCTCCTCTTTGACACAGGGACTCGGGGAACCCCAGGTCTGGAAGGTGGATGGTGTTCTGTGGATGGGAAAGATAAGATGTTGATGAGTTTTGATAGGCAGACAGGGGCCAGATCATGAACAGCCTGAGGGCCAGGCAAGGAGAATGAACTGAAGGTGGAGTCACCACCGAGAGGGAAGGAAGAGACACCAACCAGGAGTGCCAAGGAGAGTGATGAGTACAGCAGGCACTGTAGGACATCCCTAAATAGTGGCACCAATCTTCAGGCTTATGGGAAGAGAGAAGGCTAGCACCATGGTCCCAGCAGGTCACTAGGCAGTCGAAGATGCTGGCAAGGAAGTGGAATCGGGGCCAGGTAAGCTGGAAGTGAAAACAGTATGGGACAGATATTCTGGGCCAGCCTCCAGGCCCCAAGGACCACAGAGAAGAAGGCAAAGTTTGAGGAAGGCAGTGAAAAACCAGAATGGTTGAGAACACAGCAGAGAATGGCTTCCTCAGATATTTTTGCAATGGAAGATATGGAGGTGATAAGAAGATCCAAGGCATGGCCCTCGGAACCGGCAGCTTAGGGGGCCTGGGTGGCTCAGATGGTGAAGTGTCTGCCTTCAGCTCAGGTCATGATATCCAGGTCCTGGGATGGAGCCCCATGTTGGGTTCCCGGCTCAACGGTTCCAATCTCAGTGGGGAGTCAACTTCTGCCTCTCCCCCTGCTCATGCTCGCTTGCTCTCTCTCTGTCTCAAATGAATAAACAAAATCTTAAAAAAAGAAAAAGAACCAGCAGCTTAAGAGGAGCAGAGGTAAATATGCTCTTAGTTGAGGAGGTCGAGGATGCCGGAGGGGTCATCTACAAGGACATGGAAGCCCTTAGCATGAGGCCAAAGTTAACAAGGAAAAGAGATAGTTTATATCTTTGATATATGGCATCGGGTCAATCGTTATAGCTGCATGAGAAGGAACCAATAAAGAAACAAAGACATGACAACCTCCAAAATAGTGACAACCGTCCCCAAAACATGGATTAACCCACCTGGTTTATGCAGGAGTGGAGTCATGTAAACATAAATATTTTACAGTTGTGGAATACTGGCCTTGTGATAATTATAGAGACCAAAGCAATGAGCCCTTCTGTGTGTGCGCACTAAAGCAGAGTGTGCCGGCCACAAGTATGTGCCAGGTTCACAAAACAGGTGCCAAGTCCAATAACTGAGGTACTCCCTCTCCCCCAAAGAGCACACAAAGGAGAGAAGTGTCTGCTCCTAGAAGCTCGTGTGCACACCAGGCAATACACAGGCCATGAGTTTCTTGAGAGAACCAGAATGTCCTCCCCATACACAGAGCCAGACGGCATCTATCACAGCAGCTGAGAGTCGTGATTCTTACTATTATTTTCCATAACTGCCCTTGTGGGATCTGCTTATTTGCATCATGCTAAGCACTTGTCATTAACCAATGAAAGATTTGGGGCTAAGCTAGTTTAAAAAAAAAACTGAGGCCAAGATGATGGAATGTATACAGCAATTCCATCTCATAATGCTGAGTACTTTCAGCCAAAGTGGCTTTGTCTCGAGATGTGTTTATTAAAACCACGTGGACTATGTTTTGTTGTGGCATTTAGTCATCTGAGACAACTCTACAAATATGCCATAAGAAAAAGGAAGCAAACAGGGCAAAGTAATTCTGACAAATCACGAGCACAGTCTTAGCAATAGGTTCATTGCCAGGAGGAATCCTTGAGAACGCCAACGTTCATTGCGTTGATCTAGAAGGAAAGAGCTTTGAAAACAGACCTCCTTTCCCCCTTTAGATTTCCCTGTCAAGATACATAAAAGAATTCAAACTAATCAAAAAGCCCAAGTGAGCTGGCTGGTTAACGAGGACAGGCCCAACCTTGAGTTCAGAGAGATTTCTAATGCGTTCCACCTGTCCCTCCAGACGACCATGTTTACGGATACACCGACGGCAAAGGAGGCGTGCCTCTCAAGAGAGCGATGATTGTGAGGTAGCCGAAATGGCATCTCCTGGAAACTCAGCTCCACACTGAAAACATGGTCACTCTGTTTTTTCTAGAGAAGTGTACTTCTGATCCCCTTTATCTATTTCACCCCCTTCACCCCCGACACACACACACCTCCCCTCTGGCAACCTCCAGTCTGTGTGCTGTATTTAAGAGTCTATTTTTCGGTTGGTCTCTTAAAACATTGCCACTCTTAATAAATTACTCTGTGCTCAAGATGCTGAATTTCCTTCTTCCTGTTTTTTTCCCCAATTAAAAAAGCTGTGTATCCATCATGAGAGTAGTAGCCAGCGGCACCGTGAAGACGTAAGACAGCCCTTGAGGGTCTTCATGATCTGATCCCACCTTACCCGTCTAAATGTAGCATGCCGTGATCCCCTTCCTGTGCCTCCCCCTGCCCCCCACCACCCCTTCCTCCCCAACACACACAGGCTGTGATCATCCCTGCCTCCATCTACACTGCCACCCTGTCTGGAACCATGTGCCCTTCCCACCGTCTCGCCAACCCATCAAGGTCCCATACATGCTCTGTGAAGTCTTCCCCAATGGCACCTGTCAACACCACTCTTTTCCTTTCCTGATTATCCCTCCATCTTCTGTGAAACGAGGCATAGAAACTACACTGTCTTTGAACTTCCATCTTGAAGATTCTGAGGTTACCTCTCAGCTAAAGGGCGCCATGGCCCTTCAGCAAGGACTAGTGCCTCCGCTGTCTGGTGTGGGGGGAAAGAATGGAACGGTGTGTATTTAGTATTTGCCAAACCAGTCTCAATTGTTCATCATGGCCGTGGTTTGTACTGGAACTCAATTTCACATTCTCTCATATTATCCAGTTGTAGGTAGTTCCGTGTTCTTATGGCTGTCCTAATAGATGTTCAGATTTTGAAGGGATAGACTGTTGAAGTTACAGAGAGAAATAACCATAAAAGATGTCATTGAGACTTACAACTGATCATTCTGAAGGGGCCCCTCAAGTTGATCTTCCATTCCTGGGGTTGGTTTGACAGGCTTCCAAAAGATGATTTTAAGTGATGTATTCAGGGTGTGTTTTCTCATAACTGTATGAATAAATATATGCATCTGTGTATATGTTCCATACATATATAGTCTATGTATAAACCAGATTAATAATTCATTTGCAACTGAAGACACTCCTTCCCAGAAACTTACACCCGCAGGGCTACTTCCACAAGATACTTCCTTCCTAATAGAGGATGGGTAAGAAGTTTCATTAGTGTCCAAGAAGTTGCCTGGGGAGCATGAGATCAGAAACTCTCCTCCCCTTCTTTCCACTGGTTAAAACTACTCTGGGCCTGCTGCTCGCTGGCTGGGCTGCCCTTAAGTAAATTCTCAGTCTTCCTATGCCCTAGTTTTCTCACTTTAAGTGCAAATGGTACGTAGTGTTTAGGGCTGTTGTAAACAGTACTTGGAGCAATAAGTAGCCGCCACCAAGCACTTATTCAATGTCAGCCCTTGTGTTTATTACTTATATCTTTTCACCAATACTTGAGAAATATCACTTGCTTAATAATGCAACAGCCCTAACGGGGCAGAAGCCCATACTGCTTTTTGTTAACCTTTAGAGATCGTTCTAAATCTAGGAGTACCAGGATGTGTCTCACTTAGGATGGCTGACTGTGTGAACTACATCTACTCTTTGTCTCTTTCTCTTCATTTATACAACCACACCAGGGAGTGAATTCCACTCCTGCTTCAACTCTTGTTCTTAATTTTTTATTCATCAGGCCATATATGCAGAAGGCCGAGTGTCTGTGAATACAGCAAGTGAAGCCCCATAGCCTGGAGGCCTTTGGATAAAGCTTATGCACCGCCACTTCCTACCAATTCTTAAACCCACCTCACAGCTCCCCCACCAAAAAACCAACCAACCAACCAACCAACCAACCAACCAAACAAACAAACAAACAAAAATATCTGTGATTCCACCCTCCCAGGACAGACTTGGAGGCCCTAGAAAAAGGTGAGGCATGACTGACACATGTGGAAGGCAGGTGGCCTCAAGACGGCTGGAGGCTCGGCCTTCTAGATGATTCAGCAGGTTGGTTGCTTGTCCTGCCCTTCTCAGGGCCCAAGGGACACCCTGTCCAAATGAAGGAGAAGCCTTTGCTTTGCTGATGTTTCTCAGTTGAGTATAAGCTGGGGGACTAGTCCTTTTGATGAATGGCCCGCATGGAAAAGGGTTTGTCTTTTCTGTTGTTGCTAACACTAAGGGAGAGGCCAGCCAACCTTAGTTTCTATTGCATGAAAACGTGAATGGGGATTTTTTTTTTTTTTTAAGCTTTTCATTCTCTTCAAAGTACACCCAGATCCCAGGTGGGGAAGGTGGTATAGAGCCGTCTGGGACGGCTGGGGGAAAGGAGTCAGCTCTCCTCCTAGTGAGGTATCCAGAGCGGGCCCTGCACCCCGTGCCCTTGACTACAATTTCTCCTCCTTCCTCCCTGGTCATTTTAGAAGGTATTGGATGACTGGCTGCGCCCAAAGGTGAGGCCAAGAGAACAGAATCAAGACCTCCTTCCTTCCCTCTTCTCCCCCTCCCCATCTCATTGAGTCCCCTCCCTCCACCCCTCCCCCACCCAAGACGCCAACCTACCCACCCACGCACCCACCAAAACCCGCTGAAGCAGTACAACGTTAGAACGCGTGGGACAAAAGGGTTTCCTGGATCAGAAGAGGGACACAGAATAGGGGGGCGGCAGGTATAGGAATATCCACATTTTTTTTTTCTTCAAGGGAAAAAAAAACGTGTCTCTGGGCGAGCAGGCCATCTCCCGGGAGGGAGAACCCACAATTTCCCCAGGTAGCACATTCCAGAGAATGAATGAATGGTCGGGAGATGCTGGACGGGGACCACGGAAATACACAGCATTTAAATACAATGAAGGGAGTTGTTTACAATCCTCTGGAAGATGCCAAAGGGTTTAAGAGTCAGTCATAATAGCTCCCAGCTGCTGAGCTCTGGCCTTACCGACTTTTCCTGCGGGAAGAGCTGAAGCAGCGCCGTGACTTGTCCAGGGTCACGCACCACGCTTGGGACAGAAATAATTCTGACTCCTTCTTCCTGGCTGTAACTCAGCAGACAAAGCCACCTTATTACTGTACGATCATTCAAATCTGAATCATTTAAAATTGCTCCTAATTGCAGGCTTAGAGGGAACTGTCAGCGCCATGTGACTAACTGCCCCGCAAGCCGTGGAAGGAACAGCCGGAGTTTTACAAACTCCTCAATATGGAATTAAAACGCTGTCCTCCCACCCGATTGGGGGGGGCAGTAGGGGAAAAAGTATTTGAAAACTCGACCTTGAAACTGCCAGCCAGTATCCTGTTTAGATTTTTAAAAAATTAATAAATTTGAAACATCACCTCCAATTTTTAATATCGGAACAGAGAAGCACTTGGCATTCAAAGGGATGCCATTCAGAGCGGCATTTGAGGGGAGCTCTCCAATATTTTCCAAGCAGTCGATCGATCTTCACACTCCTTTTTCTTACACCCCCCAAACGCTGTCTTCATGTTTAAATTTCCTTTTTAACTCTTTTATAGGCAGCTATCTGGGAGGAGGGGGCTGCCAAAGCCACCTGGCTTGTAGGTTCAGATCTGTCCACGGGGCTGGACACGTGCTGTGCTCAGGAAAGAAAGTAAATTCCAACGGGCAAATTGCTCTAACTGATTCATTTGTCCACACAGAGACGCCACCTACCTGTTCGCAGGTATTCAGGTAAATGACAGGTGGGCGGGACCTATACTGACTCTTTCAACAGCTAAGGTCCCAGAAATGTTTTATCTATGAGGCTCCTGTGATGTCACACGTTTCCTGCTCTCGACCAACCAATGCCCTCCTCCTTCCTTAGGCACCTGTGCACCAAGGTCTGAGCCTGGTCACTGCTCCGGCAGCCCCAGGAGCCGCTGGATTCACCCACAAGGCATGGGAACTTTGGGGCTGTGGCTGCCTTGAGAGCCCCGGACACACACTGGAAAAGGTGAGTTGAAACCCTCCATTTTTCTCTTTTGGCATTTAGACCCCTGGCCCCTAAGGGATCTGAATGAGGAATTTGAATGAGAAAATAAAAACTGAATGGCTTAGCCCGGGTGTTTTTCCCACAGGAAGAAGCCCTTTTGAGAGGGAAGAGCAGAGACATGCCTTTGACATTTGGTTGCACAGGAAAATTCTCCCAGGCCAGATATTTAATCCTTTTTGTTTCTCTTAATCATTAAGCCAGCCTCTGCTTGTCTGGGAAGTTGATCTGATTTTTTTTTTTAACCCTGGAGTGGAGTACAGTGGAGACTTTTTTGAAACTGAAAGGTCCAGACCTGTTCAGCCCGTTTCATGGGGGTTGGGAGGCCAGTGCTGAATGAATTCAGAGTTGCCTTATTTTTGCCTCCTTTGCCTTATTTGGCCTTACTTCTCTGCGTTTGTCTCATCAGAGCCAATTTCCATCTGAATCTGTGAGATGACCTTGCATTTCCCCCCCCAGAAGTCTGGTCCTCAGACGGGTAACTTCTGCTGCCCTCCTCGGAAGCCTTGCTCTCATTTTCTTCTCTCCTTCTTCCCTGAAAAAGTCTACTGTTTTCTTTGTTCTTTGTTGACACTCTTAAAAACCACTTTGCAGTTCGGATTAGAACTGTTTACATCCAGACCTGGACCTGCTGACCTTTGGTTAAAGTAAAGATTATTTCCTCCGTGCTTCACAAGAATGAATGTAACTTCGGGTCTGATTTTTTTTTTTTCAATTCTTCCACTTTTTTTTTTTTTCTCTTTTAATAGCAAATATACTGAAGAGATTGTTCTGCCAGGACCTGACTCTTTTTTTTTTTTGAAGTAATTTTACCTCTAGGATCCATTTGTGTTTTCTTAATCCTGATCCCCCAGCCTGTAGTTACTTCTGTTCTTGACAGCCCAAGAGCCACACTCTACAGCCAGCATGGTCGTTAGAGAAAGGAAAATAAACCCAGTCCCCTGCTGGGATGAGCTGGAAACCGTGGAGGGAGAAATGAACCAGCCAGGGGACATTTCAATCTGGATTCCCTCCTCGGTTACTTTTCTGAGATGGCAGTTCGCAAACATCTTTGCAAAGGAATAGCCTGTTAGGAGTTACACTCACATTCATCCACCCAGAAATTCAAGGTGCATGTCAACAAGGAAAAATTAACACAAGCTGGGAAAAGTTTTGTCTCAGACCGGTGCTTCTCACCACTGGGAATCTGCCCTGGCCGTGTTGCCAATTTCTCTCCCCCTCCTTGGAGGCTTGTAGTGTTCTCTCCCTGACCTTTGTCTGTTCTTTTCCCCCGAGTGGTGTGTTTGGATGGTGGCTATGAAACTGTCCTTTACTAGTTTTCTCACTCGATTCAGAGCTTTGTCAGCAGAAGAAAGAAAAAGATCTCTTCGATCCTGAATCTTTCTGGAGAGAAATGTGTCTTTAAAGTCACGAACCTCTCCACAAGGAGCATTCCCTCTGGATTACCACTGTCTGTTAGCTCTTTGCACAGTAGCGAAGTTAGGATCAAATATATCATTTCATCACTGTATGTCAGGGTCCCTCGTTACTAAAGGAACAAAGCCGTGGATGCTGTGCCCCCAGATAGAAGGAAAGAAATTACAGAGACTGGAACCCAGAGTCAGGTTCTGTGGAATGTGCTTGGTCTCTTGGATGATTTACACCCAAGTCGTGTCCAAAGGGCTGAAAGACCCACGGTGGTTCCCTGCCTGTAGTAACTTCACCTCTTGGTTCAAGCGGCAATAAATAGGGCCTGGTTGGAAAACATACAACATCTTCCATTTACATTCACGAGCAAGTTACTCAACCTCTCAGACCCTCAGTGTCTTCCTCAGTGAAACAGGAGACAGTCCCTATGATACGGAGTGATCATGAGAGGTAAATGAGGTAGCATGTTGAGAGCATCAGGTGACCAGTGGCTGGGGCTACATGGGTGCCAAAGAAAGGCGCCGTCGTTCTTGAAGGAGTTTTCCTGTGTGCTTGGCAGAGATGGTCTGACCCTACCGAGATAAAAGATCTTCTGTGGTTGTCATCATTAGGAACCCTGATAGTTCTTGTGATGGTTATTAATTGTACATAATTAACTCCAATGTGAACAGTTTAGAGAACGAAAACAGGCAGGAGGCAGGAGGACGCTTAAACTATGTCACACAAGCCAGGCAGATTGGTCTCTGCCAGGTCCCAGACCTGCGTAGGAGCTGCTGGCCGCTGCTGTTCCTCCTGCCGTTCCTGCCGTGAAGCTCTCAGGCCACAGCAGACCCGCTGAATGTGGGAAATGTCCCACAATGTCCCGTTGTCCTTTGCTGTAATTTGACTTGGCAGGCGGCCCTTTCTGCTTTCAACTGTGCTCTCTCTCCAGGGCAGACGGGGTGCTTGGTTTCCTCCAATCTTGCAGATAAACAACCTTGGCCGCAGCCTGGTGAGCGGCCGCGCCAAGTCACCAGGACGAGGAGGAGGCTGGGAGCCCGCACTGCACTAGGGAAGGGGGCCTGTGGCTTCTTTAGAGACGATTGCCTCCCTCATGGACTGTCCTGTGCCGTTGGATGACCTTGAGTCATTGCATAAGAGCAGAAGTGTTCCCAGGCTCCTCTAAGTCTCACCCTACCCGGAAAAGCTAAGGCAAGTTTTCATCATTCACGAGCAGATTGAGGAAAGGGGTTCGTAACCTCGACCCTACTACTGTGTGCTTAGGGGGTCCTGGGGAAGAACCTCAGCCTCCCCGCCCATCAGTTTCCTTATTTATTCACTTTTTCCCAAAAGAGGGATGCTATAGCGGTGTGCACGCCCAGCCTGGTCCTCTAGCAGAAGCTAGGCAGGCTGCAGACCGAGGTGAGTAAGTCGGACTGCCTGCAGGGGAGTGGACGATGCCTCACTAGGAAATACTGGTCTTACTGAGCTCGCAGTGGAGCAGTGCTACTGCTTTAGACTAGCGGTTTGGCCTCTGCCATCAGATTGCCTGGGTTCAAAAGCCAGCGCTCCCTTATGCTAGCAGTGTGACCTGTAGAGGTGATTGAACCCTGCTTTACCTCAGCTGTAAAGTAGGCTTATTATGAGGAGGAAATGAGTGAAACGTCTAAAGTGCTTAGAATATGACTGGGTACAATGCGAGCTCTTGCTAGTAGTATTTTTTTTGAAGGAGGGTAGAATCAGACAGATCTGGGGTTGAGACCCGGTTCCGCCATGTAATCGACATAAGTCTCTTAGTGCCTCTTTGTCTCACTTGGCGTCATCTGCAAAGTGGATGACTTCCCAAACCCCGTGCCGTTCTGAGGAATCCCTGGAATGGTTTCATGTAAAGTGCCTGGTATATGATAGAGCGGGTGCTCAATAAAGGGTAATCCTTGTTAGATTAGTACAGGCATAGCTCTTGTTACGTGCGGGCATACTTGGCCTGATGGCATTTTGCAGACACTGCATTTTTTACAAACTGAAGAGTTGTGGCAAGCCTGCCTCCAGCATGTCTGTCAATGCCATTTCCCCAACAGCGTTTGTTCCTTCATGTCGCTGTGTCACATTTTGGCAATCCTCACGGTATTTCAAACTTTTCATTACTTTTGTATGTGTTACGGTGATCTGTGCTCAGTGATTATGACTCACTGGAAGCTCAGAGGATGGTTAGCATTTTTTAGCAATAGGGGATTTTTAAATTAGGTATGTACATCACTTGTTTAGACATAATGCTATGGCACACTTAATAGACTACAGTAGCGTGTTAACTTTTTTTTTTTTTTTAGATTTTATTTATTTATTTGACAGAGAGAGAGACAGCCAGTGAGAGAGGGAACACAAGCAGGAGGAGTGGGAGAGGAAGAAGTAGGCTCCCAGCAGAGGAGCCTGATGTGGGGCTCGATCCCATAACACCGGGATCATGCCCTGAGCCGAAGCCAGACACTTAACANAGTGGGAGAGGAAGAAGCAGGCTCATAGCAGAGGAGACTGATGTGGGGCTCGATCCCATAACACCGGGATCATGCCCTGAGCCGAAGCCAGACACTTAACGACTGTGCCACGCAGGCGCCCCCAGTAGCGTGTAAACTTTTATACACACCGGGGAACCAAAACAGTCACCCGACTCACTTGATTATNCAGGCGCCCCCAGTAGCGTGTAAACTTTTATACACACCGGGGAACCAAAACAGTCACCCGACTCACTTGAAACTTAGCCGCTTTCTTGCGATACCCGCTTTATTGGGGTGGTCTGGAACTGACCCCAAACTGTCTCCGAGGTGAACCTGTAGCAGAAACAATTATCCTATCGGTTACTGTTCGACTTCTCAGGTCATGCTACAGTTTGGACATAGTAATGATGGAAACAGTAGTCAGTGGAGGGCCAAAGACTCTTTGAGAAAAACAGATTTCCCGAAAGGCCCCCAAAGGTTTAGAAAGAAAACCTGTTAACAAGGATGATCTCGTTTATCTCAGAGCTCCAGGGTAGGGTAGCTGCCCGGCGAAAGGCCCGGGCTTCTGCAGACCTGTGGCAGGAGGATTCTGTGATATAAATAAACAGTGGATTCTCCCAGAGTCACGATCCCCAGCCTCCTGCCTTCCAGTGTCTCCCTTTTGGATGTGAATTCCTCAGTTGGAGTGGAAAAAATAGGGTCTGCTGCTGGGATTCTGACGACTTGGAAGGCCGTTCTTGTAAGAGGCTGCCAAGAGAGGACATACGAGGGAGGCTCTGAAATGTGTCCTCCTCATCGCCTCAGTATTCATGGACCTCCTGGCGGTGACACATAACTATTCCTGATATTTATGTGCTGGCATCACATAGACTCACTTTTATGTGGGCGGCACATTTATGGTCCTCTGACAGTGCCTCCAAACTATCAAGGGCTTTTCAAAACTATTTGGAAGGAAGACTACATCTCTCTTTCTGGGTTAATGGGATTTAGCCATCTGTGATCCCCAAAGAATAAGGGTTAACATGAAAACCAGACAAGTTGTTTAGTATAAAAACTGCACTTAGCTGAAATCAGAAACCAAGAATGTCAGTTGCCTCCTGTAAACCCCTGACACTCACCATTTCCTCTTATCTCATTTTGTTCTAAGTGGACAAAGACACCACAGTGACCTATTGCTTCGTTACAGGGCAACGCCTCTCAGATCAATATAAGAAAGAACTTTCTAAGAATGAGAGCTGTCCAAAAATCCAGTAGATTGCTTTTTGGGGTATTGACTTTCCTGTCACTGAAAGTGATTGGTTTTTGGTATAGTTGGTATATTTATTTGGTATATTTGTATGTGCCTGGTATGTACTGCTGAATGAATGAATGAATGCCAATTTGTGTTTCTTAAGTGACACATATTCATCTGTAAAAGGGACGTTATATTGATCTCATAGCAGTATTATAATGACTAAATGAGAAAATACATGTAAAGTACCCAGCACAGTATCTTGCACCTAGTGAATTACTCATTAAATAGTAATAATTATTATGTTTTATTTTCCATTCTCTTCTGAAAAGGAGGAGGAAGAAGAGATTCCTGCTTCAGGTAGGGATGGTAGACAAGATGAACTCCAAATTTGAGATTTACAGTTTTTAAGAGAATCTCTTCATTTCTATTCTTTTCATCCCCGCCCTTCTTCCTCTGCCTTTCTAGAAGAATCTCTTCCCCTTCCTGTTGGGAACCATGCTCTTTGATATGGTAGACGGACTAGTGAACTAGCACTACCACGGCAGCAGTTTCTGGCCCAATTCACCGGGGACGTTGCTGCTGCTTTTTTACATCACTCATTTGTGCCTTGGAATGTGTGGATTTAAATTCCACCATTATTTTCCAGTGACTTATTTGCTTCTTACGTTTGATGCATTTGTCACAGGCACACGAAAGACTTCACCAACAGCAGAGTGGAAACTCTCCAAGAATTTTCTTTAATAGCCTCTTGGCACAGTGCATGGCAACAGCACATGCATGATGGTGAGGCGTAAATATGTCATTGCCACCTGGGAGATGATTTGCATAACTTGCCTATGACTGCTTTTGTCGGTCACATGGCCGTCTTTGAAGAGAACGCTGCATGTTTATGTTCCTGCGTGCTCACATTAATACGTGAGTCACCTAGTGTTTTCAAACTCCTCATTCGGTAATCTGGTTAGATGTGTATTATGTTCTCTACAACACACACACACTCAGCTAGTCTAGCTGTAGTCTTTTGCCCCCGGGGGTCCCTAGCAAACTTGGCTTACCAGTCGTCGCTGAAAACATCGTATTCTAACTTAGTAATGGAATAAAAGAAAATCATTACATTTTTACATGAGGGCAGAACTGCCTCCTTAAGAACAGGGCGGTCTAAGTGGCTGCCATTCCCAACATAGTTTCCATATCCTATGTTGAGAGGGGCTGGTGTGGCTCACTGGGGATGTTTACCCCATTCCTGGGGGAATGCCCCTGAAAATACACAGCCTTCTGTGTTAGTTTCCCAAGACTGCTGTAACAAATCACCATAAACCGGGTGGCTTAAAACAACAAAAGTTATTCTCTCCCATTTCTGGAGGCCAGAAGTTTGAAGTCAAGGTATTAGCAGGACCTCACTTCCTCAAAATGCTGCAGGAGAGAATCCTTCCTTGCCTCTTCCAGCTTCTGGTGCCTCCGGGGATTCCTAGGCCTGTGGCTACATCACTCCAACCTTGGCCTCTGTCTTCCTGTCACCTTCTCCTACGTGTGTGTGTTCTCCTCTTCTGTGTCTTATGAAGACACTTACAGGATTTAAGGTAAATTAGATAATCCAGCATGACCTCATCTCAAGATCCTTTATTCATCTTCAAAGACCTTTTTTCTAATAAGGTCACATTCACAGGTTCTGGGGATTAGGACAGGGCAAGATATTTTAGGGGGCCAACATTCTGCCTGCTACGCCCCCCCGCCAACTGACACTCACACATGTAGGCTACTCCCACTACTTATAGAGAGATTCCTTGTCCACGTGGAGGCTGGAATATTGGTCAAAATTGGGAAAGGGAGCTATAATCAGCAGCCTTCACCACTACCATCACGTATTTCTATGTTCAAGGCACAATAGTAAGTGTCTTATGATCTGAAGACCTATTGAGTTTTTTCAGTCCGTAGTGTGGTGTATCTACAAAAGCAAGTCAGTAAAGGCCGTCTTGCGTTGCTTTTTTTCTTTTTTTTTAAAGATTTTATTTATTTATTTGACAGAGAGAGAGACAGCCAGCGAGAGAGGGAACACAAGCAAGGGGGAGTGGGAGAGGAAGAAGCAGGCTCCCAGTGGAGGAGCCTGATGTGGGGCTCGATCCCAGAATGCCAGGATCACGCCCTGAGCCGAAGGCAGATGTTTAACGACTGCACCACCCAGGCGCCCCCGTCTTGCATTGCTTTAAAAGACAAGTAGTATCTTGGTTAAGGAAGCAACCAATCCACTGAACCATCAAACCACAATTGGATAAGTGTCCACTTCTGGGTGCCATGTTTTTGAAGGGAACTTAACAAACTAGAGAACATCCTGGGTAGACCCTTTACTACCACCTCAACTACCAAGGAAGACAACTGGAAGAACCAGAGACAAAAAGACAAGACAAGAGAGAGACCACCAATTCTCTCTTTAATTTGGAGCGGGGGCGGGGGGGCTTGTCATGTTTTGAGGGAGCAAACGTGATCTATGTCACACTGAAAGGTCAAAGTAACAAAAGGAAAGCATTCAGCTGTTGGAAAACTAACGAGCTCCCCATCTTTGTAGGTGTTTCAAGCAGAAGCTGGTGGGCCATCCTGTAGGGCTGTTGTGAAGAGAATCCCTACATTTGGGGAGAACCTAAGATTCTTACCCAACTCAAAATCCTGTGATTTCTTAATAAATCATTTTAGAATCTCAAATACAAGTCATCATGTGACCAAACACTAGTGTGCATATTTCTCTTCCTTGACTGGGGGATTTGCTCAGGTTCTTTCCCTACCTTAATTTCTTCCCACTTGTCCGAATACCATTAATCTTTGATGATCTGCTCTGAGGCCCAACTATTTCATGAGCTTTCCTGACCATTCTGGGTTACCTCTTCTCCTCCAAATCCTGTCCCTGGCTCTGGCTCCTATTTGGCGGAATGGGGATAGGTGGGTCATATTCCTTGCCATACTTATTGTGTATTTTTTTTGCAGTGCTTTAACATTTTTTTCCTATATGTAAGCTCCATTGTTTGAATTAGACTTAAGCTCACTGAAAATAAAATTGAATTCCCTATGGGAGCTCCCACAGATTTTAAGACAAATGCCAGATTTGACATAGGTGATCAATGAACACATATAGAATTAAAACAGCAGAAACATTGAGAATTCAAATTTCTTCTTTCACCTTGTCTTTCCCTCTATAAAATCTGGTTATCTGTTTAAAAAAAAAAAATTCCTCATTCTGTTTCTCAGCCTTGGGTGGAAGAATATCAGCCTGCTTTTCCATGCTTCTCCTCTGACATTAGCACTTCCCAAGATCCTATGGCTAGTACGTGCGTGAACAGAGCCCTTGGTCAACGCAAAATACTCTGTCTTCATATTGTTGTTGGCAGGGGGTCAGCTCCATTCCACCATGTTGGTAGACCAGGAGATGGAAAGACATTTTTTTTCTGGGACAGAGGTCTTACAAGCAAACCCAAGTAGGAAAGGGGTGCCATGATACGCAGGTGAAAGGCAGTAAATCTTCAGTCAAGAGAGGCAAAGATCCTCTCCAAGCAGCTTGTGAAAGATCTTCCGTGGGCTACTAAAACTTTTATCTGATCCACTTGCCACTTGGGACTCTTTTCACTTAAGCACTTCCCTTGTTCTTCCCACTTTCAGTCTGTGTTCTCGGTTGTTGACTCCAGACATTGTCTCCTTTTAGTTCAATTCTCCATTAATTTCCTGAAGGTATTGTGACCTCTCTAAAGACCATTTAGATGTATTTTTTTCTGTCCCTTCTAGTGTTGGCAACACTATGCAGGCTAGTGTCATTCACAGACGCAATGAGTGAATTGCTTGCTCCCTCTCGGAGATCAGGGATTTAAATATGAAGTAGGATCAGAGCTAACCCTGACCTTTGCACCTGCCTTCTTTGTATTCTCTCTCCTTTGCCTCTGGCAATGCAGTTGGCACCCCTGCCTCCTCAGCCCCCATTTCAAACCCTCTTGGTTAAAAGACAGTTTTTAACCCATGTGTGGCAATTTTTATTCAGGTCACTAAAGCACTTAATTCCTCCCTATTACTGATGGGTCTAGAAGCTAAGGAATATTCCACAGAGCATTGTCTACCCTTTTATGTCCCTTAGTCCACAGTTGGTATTTATAAAAATTGATGGCACATTATTGGTACCTCCAACTTTCATACAATTTATCTATAATTTAAAATGTACTTATAAATTTATTTCGTTTGATAGAGAAAAATAGAGCTTGCCCTAACTTTGGCAATCACTCCCCCCCACCCCATAATCTAATTTAGGAGTTCCTGCCAGGCCAGGCAGTGGGTAGACAAACACTCCAGTTGATCATTATTTTGGAAAGAGGAATGAGGCCACCAGTGTGAAGAATTTCCCAGCACTATTCTATTCGATTCCTGCAGGAGTGTGTTTTCAGTCTTCACGGTCCGGGACGGTGTTCCTGACTGAGTGGGATCTCTGCACAGAGGCGGGGCCTCCATGACCAGTTTGAACCCAATTCTGCCACCCTTCTGCCCTGTGTAGCTTTGTCCAAATTTCAAAGAATCATCAAGTACCAAAAACCTCAGGCCTGGCTTCTTGAAGATTAAAGTTCCCTCAGAAACCCTCTAGCATAGGGGTTCTTCGTGTGTATGTGTTTATGTGAAACAGCGGGGCTGGTGGAAGGGATTAGGAGATTTTGAACAACATTAAGTAAGTCCGCAGAACTTCGGAAGCAACCCGGCTCCAGCGGGCCCCACGCTGCTTACACGGTCACGGAGTCCCAGCTGCAGGGAATGTTTGTCACTTAATGGACACACTCTCCAAACAACGCTCTTTCGGGATCCAATCATCTCGTGCTCGGCTTGGGGCCTGGCTTTAGATGACACTTCTCTCCTCTCCCGTGAAGCCAGTTCTTCCTCCGGCTTATGAGCCCTTCGGCGACCTGCTCACCTAACGGGCCAGTGACTAGGGCCCCTCCTCAGACACTTTCCTTTTCCAGCCCTCGTGCAGCTTTTTGTCTTTGTCTTTTTTTTCTTTTTTTTTGAGGAACATCCAGACCTGCGGGACTTCTGGTTCATCTCATTGGTCTCCCGTCGGCTGCCCGTGGCCTCACTTTTTTCACTTTTTCATTTGTTAGGGATGTCAGTGCGTGTTAATCGATGTTTGTGCTCTGGATGAAAAAAAAAGATCTCTGATTTGCCATGTGTTTACATGGTTTCCATTTCTCTTTTCTCCTGTTGCTCAGTTTGTCAGTACATTTTAGAACAGCAAGGGTTTTCAAAATACAGGAACGCTTACAGACACGTGGGAGAGTCCAGAGGCCCAAATACCACTCATTCTTGGGATCGGTTATACACTGCGGATTCTAATACTCAACTGTTCAGCCACTGAGGAATTTCTGTTTCGATAAATCCGCCTAATGCCACTAAATATCTTTGCATTTTCTAAACTGTGTTCCTAGCTGCTACTTTTCTACTTTATTACCCTTGATTTTTTTCCCCCTCTGTGCTCAAGAATTGCTAATAGCGTTCCCCAGGCCTCAGGGCAACATCTGGCTCAGAGCAGGCCAGGACTGCAGTGACAGCGGCGGACTGAGAAAGCACACACCGTCCTAGCTCTGCGTGAAGTCAGTGCATTTCACTCTGTCCTCGAGTTTGGGGGTGCATTCTACCCCACTAACTATAGGAGGGACACTGAATAATTGGGGAGTGTGCAGAGGAGAGTGGTCAGTCTCACAGAGTATATGGAAACTGGAGGGAATGCCAGAGAGCCTAAGGCTGCTGGACCTGGAGGCTGGGGGTGGGAAATTGGGTGTCTTCCAATAATTAAAGGACTTAAGGAATTTGACATATTCTTTTTTTCTTTTTTGAATGTGACATATTCTGAATAGCTCCTAGGAGAATACTGGCACCCTCGGAGGGGGTAGGTGAGTTCTAGAGAAGGAAATTTTTGTTCTGTCTACAGACTGTTCCTCCAAGTAGAGCTCTCCAAAGCAGGATGGTCTATTTTAGAATAGGCCATCTAAAAGTGGTAAANGAAAAAAAAAAAAAAAAAAAAAAAAAAGTGGTAAAAGGCTGTTTCGTGTAGGGACCTTCCCTCAAGGTCCCTTTCAACACAAAGAGTCTATGGCTCAATGTTTCGTCTTTGTCAAGGTCTAAGTCCCAATGCGGGCCACACTGCCATTGACTGTGTGGATGAATTCTTTTTAATAATGTGACATCCCATTACTGCTGTTGTGAAACTGTGACTCACCCAGCCATTCGGGAGGAGCTGTGGAGTCAAGCCTTGTCCTTGCAGGAGGAGGAAAATGTGAAATTGTCAGGGCAGCCTGCCAAACGATATGTTTATCCGTTGTCTTTCCAGCACAGTGCATGGTTTATCCTGGGGTAACCATTTTCTGCAAAGCCAGTGCACATTTAAAGGAGAATGAGCGGGGCACAAGCACACCAGGGACCCCATCATTCTGGTCGGTTATGTCACGCAAACCTTTTCCCACTTCCAAATGGGTTATATCCCAAAGGCTGTTCTTAAGACTCTTGGATTCTTAGTGCAGGTGACAAGACACATAGGACCTCTGACGACCTTGCAGACGGTCCGGACTCACTGTTGGCTCTGGAATGTGTCTTTGTTGTCAGCCAGAGAAGTTTAGAATTTGAAAGTTAAGTAGAAGACCTTCTGTACAAATCCTAGGTGCAACCGTAAACTGGCAGAAAGGAAGCAGGGATTAAGGACCTAGATGGAGACTTTTATTTTTCTGGGCACTTCTCACCACTACATTGGTGGACTGCGTGTACCTCTCAAAGCGCCTTGGACTTCTATTGCACCCCAAATCACAGGAGAAGCAAGAAAGATCATTCCTAAACCACAGTAGGTTTCTACGAAGGAAGTGTCCGATTTTCAGCCTCGTGCCCCAGACACACACCCAAGGAGGGAACTGACTTCCATTCTTTCTCCAAACTGCAAGAAAGCCATGTTGCAGCTCTGTCTCCTTACCTCTGCCAGGGCCAGAAGTGCTGAGGGCTGGCACACTGAGGGACATGAGTGCACCCAAAGCTGG
>NC_048228.1:69392739-69590114 GCF_002007445.2 Ailuropoda melanoleuca
ATATATATATAATTAAGTAAAAATACTATTAAAACAAAGCAAAAAAGACCGGTTATAAGAATTATAGCTTTCATTTCCTAGGTCGATTAGGCTAGATGGGAGACCAAATGAATTCAGTAACAAATACATGTAGAAATAGTAGCTGATATTGACGGAGTACTTACTATATTCCAGGTACAACTGTTTGAGCTTTAGGCCTCATATCTCATTTCATCCTCACAGCAATCCTAGGAGGCAGGCTGCTGTTATTCTCCTTTTACAGACATGGGTTAAATCTCTGGCCCTCAGCGGCGGTGGGATTCGAACCCAGGCAGCGCAGCCCCAGAGCCCACATAACCACTAAGTGACTGACTGAGTGGATGAAGTACATACGGAAGAAAGTGTTCTCTCACCCCACTAAACATACAGCACACTCAGCAGCTCTCATTTCTTCTCAGATGATTTAGTCGAAGGCTCTGTTGTCCTACATTTTCTGAGTTTTAGAGAGAGTTGGGAAGAAAGATAAGAGAAAGCCATTAGAGTATTAACTGTTTGTCTTCTTGTCCCGATCAGACGGAGCATTTTATTTTTTTTAAAAGATTTTATGTTTATTTGACAGAACGAGAGAGAGAGAGAGAGAGAGAGAGAAAACACGAGCAGGGGGAGTGGCAGGCAGAGGGAGAGGGAGAACAGACTCCCCGCTGAGCAGGGAGCTGGANATTTTTATGTTCTTGTGGAATGCCTAAAGTCTTTTTGTTTACTTTCCAAAAGGAAGGAAGTCGAGGGGGCAGTAGGTGAGGGAGGGGGCAGGATTCTTACTCCTCACAAAAGTCGACCCGGAGTCACCTAGTGCCTGCTTCTGTTTGCACTGGTCATGCGGGCTGCCAGTTACCTGTGCTCGCGCCTGCCTCCCCTGGACTGGGGACTCCACGAGAGCAAGGGCGTGTCCTTGAAAGCTCGCCTGAAGGTCACCACACCCAGCTTACTACCTAGCTCAGAGCTGGTGCTCAAAACATATCTATTGAATGATTCCAAGACACTTCTAGATATTTTTTAATAATATTTTTTATTATATTATGTTAGTCATCATACAGTACACCCCTAGTTTTTGATGTAAAGTTCCATATTCATTACTTGCATATAACACCCAGTGCACCATGCAAGACACTTCTAGATATTAATCAGGAATGTTAAAATCTCCATTATTTGGACTCCTATCGCAAAGGAAAACACATAGTGTGATAGTATTCGACTGGTTTGAAATATATATATAATTAAGTAAAAATACTATTAAAACAAAGCAAAAAAGACCGGTTATAAGAATTATAGCTTTCATTTCCTAGGTCGATTAGGCTAGATGGGAGACCAAATGAATTCAGTAACAAATACATGTAGAAATAGTAGCTGATATTGACGGAGTACTTACTATATTCCAGGTACAACTGTTTGAGCTTTAGGCCTCATATCTCATTTCATCCTCACAGCAATCCTAGGAGGCAGGCTGCTGTTATTCTCCTTTTACAGACATGGGTTAAATCTCTGGCCCTCAGCGGCGGTGGGATTCGAACCCAGGCAGCGCAGCCCCAGAGCCCACATAACCACTAAGTGACTGACTGAGTGGATGAAGTACATACGGAAGAAAGTGTTCTCTCACCCCACTAAACATACAGCACACTCAGCAGCTCTCATTTCTTCTCAGATGATTTAGTCGAAGGCTCTGTTGTCCTACATTTTCTGAGTTTTAGAGAAAGTTGGGAAGAAAGATAAGAGAAAGCCATTAGAGTATTAACTGTTTGTCTTCTTGTCCCGATCAGACGGAGCATTTTATTTTTTTTAAAAGATTTTATGTTTATTTGACAGAACGAGAGAGAGAAAGAGAGAGAGAGAGAGAGAGGGAAAACACGAGCAGGGGGAGTGGCAGGCAGAGGGAGAGGGAGAACAGACTCCCCGCTGAGCAGGGAGCTGGACACAGGGCTCGATCTCAGGACCCTGGGATCATGACTTGAGCCGAAGGCAGACGCTTAACTGACTAAGCCACCCAGGCGCCCTCTGACAGAGCATTTTATAAATCACCGGTCTAATTGAATTTTATTAACAATTTCTATTTCTGAGGCCATATTTCTTTTGAGTGACTCTAGGCATTTCCCAGATAGTACCCAATGGTTTTTCCCACCCCAATGTGAGGATGTTAAAGGTAAACATTACTGCCACTAGGATGGGTGGTAAACTGAGGCCTAAGGAGACAAGGCCCCTTTCCCAAGGTCATGTCAGTCACCAGAGTGGGCAGTGAGCCCTGGCCCAATGACAGCTCAGTTCCCTGCCCACTGGCCACAGAGTCTCACGTGCGCTGCAAGTGGAGTCTTCTGGGGCCGTGGAAAACAAGATGAGCTCTCTTGCTCTCTTTCAGGTCTGTGGGTGGCTCCTAGAAGATCTTGATTTTCTCCTGAGGACATCCTGTTTTCCTGGGTCAGTTCCCTGTCGGACCGGCTCCCCAGTTGACCATGAGCCAGCCAGACCCCGCCTGTCCCCCTGATCCCAGCCCTGCTCCCCTGTGTGTGGTATGCGGCCAAGCCCACTCCCCCGAGGAGAACCACTTCTACACCTACACCGAAGATGTGGACGATGAGCTCATATGCCACATCTGCTTGCAAGCTTTGCTGGACCCTCTGGACACGCCCTGCGGACACACGTACTGCACCCTGTGCCTCACCAGCTTCCTGGTGGAGAAGGACTTCTGCCCCGTGGACCGCAGGCCCGTGGTGCTGCAGCACTGCAAGAGGTCCAGCATCCTGGTCAACAAGCTGCTCAACAAGCTGCTGGTGACCTGCCCGTTCTCGGACTACTGCGCCGAGGTCCTGCAGCGCTGCGACCTGGAGCAGCACTTCCAGACAAGGTAGGGGCTCCTCGTGGGCCGGCCCCGTGCAGCCCTGTCCTCTCGGGGACAGCCGGGCTCGCCGGCCTCCCAGGGCCAGTGCTGTCCTCGGGGCCGGGCGCCCCGCGAGACGTCTTTCCTCTGCCTTCTTTGCAGCCGATGAAAGCATTCACCCGAAGGAATGACTTTCTCGCTGTGGTTCGGTGTGAGAACGCGGCACGCGACAGAGTTGTGGTATGTCGGTGTCGGGGGGAGAGGTTCATCTTTTGATGGTAACATAAAATTTGCCACTTTAACCATTTTTAAGAGGACAGTTGAGTGGCATTAAGTACATTCACCCTGTTGTGCAGCCATCACCACCGTCCTTTCTCCAGAACTTTCTTCATCTCCCGGGACCGAAACCATGCTTATTAAACCAAAACGCACCTTTCCCTCCTGTCTGGCCCCTGGTAAGCCCCACGCTACTTTCTGCCTCTGTCAATTGCTCTAGGAACCTAATGGAAGAGGAATCATACCATATTTGTCCTTTTGTGACTGGCTCATTTCATTACGTGTGCATTCTGAAATGCCAAAGATACTGGAAAGATCTGAGGAGCAGATTTCTCTGGGGCTCATGGCCCCCAAAAGATTTCCTGGTGGGCATTGTGTATCTTTTCACATCAGAAAATGATTATTAAAACCATTATTGTTAATGATTAATGATTAATCCATGATTATTAAAATGTCCTCTGTATGGGATTTGACAAAGCCCAACTCTTATTTGAGGAGATGCGAGGTATTGTCAACTAAGTTTTCAAGGGAGAAACTGTTGTCTTCTGGGAAGTTTTTGGCCGAGGTACACACGGGTGGCAGAGTGATGGTGTGACCACCTCCCTTGGTGGCCGGCATCACCCACTCCAACTGTCTGCCTCTTACGTCGTCGTCGTCTACTTACCCGGTCATGTTCCTGGGCTTTCCCGTGTGCACGGCCTCAGGGCAGCCCTGGATCTCATTTCGCATGAGGCACTCTCTTAGGGCATTAAGGCGCTGAAGAGAGGCTGAGCAATAATACCACACTTATTCGTAAGAGGAAACGTGGAAGCTAGTGTTTACCTTGGTTCCTGTCATGACAAGGGCAAGAGGTAAGTGCAGGTATTTTTTCTAAAGGTCACATACCTTAGGTTGTGAATCTAAGGCTTTGTTTTTTAGGACACGCAGGTTCTCTGACATAGAAGTTTGCATCCAGGGCAATGGCCGGGCCGGTAAAGCTTAGCACTTGTTTTCCATGCTAATTACATCCTTGAACTTGCTTTTTGCCCCCAGGAAATTGAGTGAAAGGCATCTAACTTGGGTTTTTGGGTTGCCTCTGACCCTCTGTTGCTGGCATCTAAACTAGGGTACCCCTCTTCTCACTGCCCAGAAGGAGGTGTGGCCAGAGGAGAAGGGGGTGAGGGAGGCTACTCGCAACCTTTGCAGGAAGTTTGGCCCCGCAGGGAGAGACACCGTCTGCAGGGAAGTAGGTCAGGGGCAGGTCAGAGTGAGGCAGATGCTGACAGTTGCTGGAACAGAGGGCCAAGGCCGGGGCCGCAGTGGCTAGGGCAGGCGGGGAGTGGTGGAGGACATAGGCCCTGGTAGAGCTCCCCGCCGCCCCACCCACCCCCGCATCACAGTCCATGCTCCCGGCAGCGCACCGTCATACAGTTCGGGGGCTGTACGAGTTTCCCATTGCTGCTGTAGCAAGTGAGTGCAACTCAGGGGCTTCAAACCACACAAATGCGTTATCTTACAGCTCAGAGGGTTAGAAGTCCAACATGGGGTGCACTGGACTGACATCAAGGGGCTGGGAGGGCTGATCCCCTCTGGTCCTGGGAGAGAATCCCCTTCCTTGCCTTGCCTAGTTTCTGGACGCTGCCTGCCTTCCCCGGCTTGTGGCCTCATTCCCCATCATCAAAGCCAGTCTCTCTGCCTGTCTGTCTCTGTCTCTCCCTCTCTTTCTCTCTCTCTCTTTTTTAAGATTTTATCCATTTTTATTATTTGAGAGAGAGAGCATGAGTGGGGTGAGTGGGAGAAACCGACTCCACAGCAAGCAGAGCAAGATGTGGGGCTCGATCCCGAGACTCCGAGATCATGACCTGAGCCGAAGACAGATGCCGACCAGCCAAGCCACTCAGGCACCCCTCTCTCTTTCTGTTTGTCTCTCTCTCTCTCTCAGCTCTGCTTCCATCATCACATCTCTCTCTGTGGCTCTGGCCTTCCTGCTGCCCACTTGGTGATTACATTGGACCCAGCTGGATAATCTACAATCGTTTCCTCATCTGAAGATCCTTAATTTAGTCACATCTGCGAAGTCCCTTTTGCCCTGTAAGGTGACATAACCACAGGCTCTTGGGATTAGGAGGTGGCTGTCTGTGGGGGCAAGTGTTGTTCTGCCTGTCACAGGAGCTCCGCAGGGGAGGGATAAGAGAAGGGAGAGCAAAGGAAAGAAATGGGGGGTGGTCTCTGGAGACAATGTGAACATAGCAGCTTCTCCTCACCTCATCAACCACTGAGTGGGATCAAGATTGTCCCAAAAACTAGGGGTAAGATGGCATATGGATTGGAGGGTGAGTTCTCCACGGAAGTGGGGCAGGAGAAGGGCCAGAAAGAAGCAGCTGGGTCCTCTGGGGTCTCCAGGGGAGAGAGGACACTGGCGCCCCTCAGCTGCCCAGAGTAGGAAGGTCATTCGCCTGCCCACACAGGCGATGTGGCCCACACACCTCAAGGAAGCCCAGGGAAAAGTCTGGACGAATCCTCAGCTGATAATGATATGCACAATGGAAAAACAACAGTGAGGAAAGAACCCAAAACTAATTGAAATCACCTCTTCACACTGAGACCTCAGAAGTTTTCACAGGCACTGTCAGCAGCTCCCTGCGGAGGGGAAAACTCCACGTAAGGGAGGTGTGGGCCTCGACACCCACTCTTGATCTGCCCCACACATCAGCCTCCTAAGTAGGTTGAAACCAACATCTCCAAAAATATGTTGTAGATATTAGTCATCAAATGCTTAATATACACTCCCTCCCCTCCCGCTCTGTGGGCGTTTGATTGGCAAGGATTCGAAACTTGGAGCTAATCCAGGACCTGACTCTGGAGCCCTGTTAGGTGTCGGGCCAGCAACGGGCCAGGGGTCCATCTCTTCCCCTATCCCTCAGAGCGGATATGAAGATTAAATCGTTACTACTCCAGAGTCCCTTTAACTGGGAGCCCCCAAGAGGTGACCAGGAAGCAAGTGTGTTCCTTACGTTTCCATAAGAGACCTCCAGGTCGGTGGCCGCACGCACCAGAGCGCGGTTACACATTGGTACTAGAAGATAGCTTTCTTTGTAAATTATGCATTTCAGTTTCAGTATTTAAAATGTAATGAGTTTTTAAAAAATATTATCTGGCTTGTGGCATTGGAATGAATATAAACTAGGCCGGCTCAGGGTCTATCTAGTAAGGAGACTTAACTACGATGCTGGTTGAAGATCTCTGTGTGACCAAGTGGGTCCACACACTCCCTTCCAGCAGATCCCAGTAGCCGAACAGTCCCGGCTTCACGGGGAACTGCAGGCTTCGGATTCTCCACCTGTAGAATGGGAACTTATTTCTGCTGGGCTCCTTGAATACGAAGCTCTTCAGCAATGAGGGGCACCTGGGTGTCTCAGTCAGTTAAACCTCTGCCTTCAGCTCAGGTCATGATCCCATGGTCCTGGGATCAAGCCCCGCATTGAGCCTCCCATGGGGCTCCCTGCTCGGGGGGAGTCTGCTTCTCCCTCTGCCCCTCCCCCCTGCTCGCACTCTCTTGATTTCTCCCTCTCTCTCAAATAAATTAAATCTTAAAGAGAGAAATGAATCACATTTTGAATGTTCTGGGAAAAGACGACATGGTAGAGAAATAGTTCCCCCCTCAGCCGAGGTCTCTGTTCATGACCTAGCCATAGGTCCACACTCATCCTAACCATTGACTCGAGCCAGAGACCCAGGCCGGCAGCATCACGTCTTTAAACAAACACTGCCTGTGTTCTCCAGAATTCATGTCGTTTGTAAACACTGCTGTAAACATTGTTATCCGGCCACTTGAGACTCTGAGTTGAATGTAAATCCTTCAGTGCCACATTTAGGACTGATTGTGGTTGTGCATGACTGGCTGGACCAGCAGTTCCTTGGACAAATGTTCCTGACGTCAGATGAGCGGGTTCCTCCGTGAGAATGTGCCTGAGCATGTGAGCTAATGTTTGGAATCTTCTGGCTACTTCCATTGGCCTCTGTCCTCTTAGATGCTAGTGGACTCCCATCGAACAGGTCTCCTGCAAAGAATTCCCACGAGGGTGACAGGCTCATGGAGTTGAGAGACAGACAGCCTTCCTAACCAAAGGACATTGCCAGGAGATGTGGCAGGGCTGGTGCCAGGGCTGGTGCCGGGGCCGGTCCAGCGCATCTCTCTTGACCCAGAGCAGGGAGGGGGTGTGTGGGAGGAAAGCCTTCACTTCCTTGATCCTCAGTGGGAGTTGTCTTAGGCTCACGACTACATCTTCCTTGTGTAATAGCATCATCCGTGTGTATATTTATCAAGGATCTATAATAGGCCCCACCCAGAATGAAAGAAAAATCTATACGCACCATGATTTCTGCCCCTGAGGAAATGACCTTTGAAGAGTGGAGAAGTTGAAATCACATGCACAGCGAATTGTTTCATAGGATAAGTCCCTTTGCCCTTCAGTTTCTAGCGTATGGAAGACAATAACTATGGGGGATAATAAAGCTGACCCTTAAGCTACTAGCAGGAATAGAGATCATTGTTCAGGGTTTTGAAAACAGCCCTGAATGAAAATGTGTATATAATTGGCCCAAGACACATCTGACTAAAGCCTCCTGGGGTTTGGTTTTGTTTTGTTTTGTTTTTTAAAGATTTTATTTATTTATTCGACAGAGATAGAGACAGCCAGCGAGAGAGGGAACACAAGCAGGGGGAGTGGGAGAGGAAGAAGCAGGCCCATAGCGGAGGAGCCTGATGTGGGGCTCGATCCCATAACGCCGGGATCACGCCCTGAGCCGAAGGCAGACGCCCAACCGCTGTGCCACCCAGGCGCCCGTTTTGTTTTTTAAATTAACTTTGCACCCCAAGTCCTGGGAGTTTCTTCTCCAAAGACCTGCCCCAGAACCTTTCTTGACCTTTACTTCCAGCAGGTGGCCCTTTCAGTAGTGTGTTCTGTACAACACAGACACAGTTACTGTCTGAAGTGCAGGGAGGATTCTGCTGCCGGAGGAAAGGTCTAGGCGAGCAGTGCCCTATGGAAAGATTGATAGGTTACAAGTCTTGTTGGTCACGTCAGCCAGTCTCCACATTTTCCCTATAACTGTGTTTTGACATACATTCTTCAAGTGACATTCCAATCCTGAACCCAACTTTTTCCTGGTTCCTACCTGGCTGGAGCTGCTCTTTGCACTCCCCTGGGCACGGAAGAAATGAGGCAGTTGTCCTGTCTTAACTTTCCGGGAGAATCACTGAGTTTCAATCATGCTCCAAGCAATTTGCTAAAGAAACAACATTCTCCGGGGCACTCACGCCCTGAAATCTTCCTTACCTTTTCCCTCTCTTCCTGGACATTTGTTATCCATCTGTATGAATGCTTGACCTTTGCCATGGCTCTTCCCTCCTTGGAAGTCCTGAAGACCTTTTGTTTTGTTTTGTTTTGCTAATTTGCCTCTGATCAAGGAAGATTGGTCTAAAAATTTGACTCTTGAACCAAGTTGAATTTTAGTTCCTTCAACAAGTATTTATTGAGCATCTACTGTGTTCTAGGCACTATGGTGAGGATACAGCACAGAACAAAATCAGGAGAGCTCCTGCCTGCAAGGAGTTCCCTGTTTAATGAAAAGACACAAGAAAACAGGAGGTCATAGGTGATATCTGAAATTACATTTATGGTTAGGAAGAACTTAGGCAAAAGGTACAAGGGTTAGGGTTAAGGCTATTTACTGGCAATATAGCTACAGAATATGACCATTTGAAGGTGGGATTCTGTCCCCAAGGGATTTTATTAGGATTACATCTGATGGCAGATATGAGAAAATTCAAATAATATTGGTTTAACTTTGCAAAAGTTTCATTTGTCTTATATAACAGAAAGTATGGGGGTAGGAAGTCCATGACTAGTATAATGTTATCATGATACCATTAGGAATCCAGGCCTTTCTGCTTTGCAGATTAGCTTTCATCCTCAATTTTTGTCTCCTCTTGCTTCCAAAATGGCTGCTCAAACTCCAGCATCACATCCAAGCTCCAGGCAGAAATAACCAGGTAGGAGGAACTCGCAGGAAAGGCAAACTGACAAATGTGCAAACTGAGACTTTTGCTTTAAAAAACTTTCTGGGGTGCCTCACCCAGTAATTTCTGCTTATACCTCTTTGGCCAGTATTGTGTTATATGGCCAGCCATCCGTGAGAGAGGCTAAAGCACATTACCCCCTCGAACTAAACCTAGGTTCTGTTAAAAGGAAGAAGAGAAGATCAGATCTTGCATAGGCAACCAGCAGTTTTTGCAGCCTCTAGCAAACAATATAAGCAGCAACAAAACATTCCTTCATTTTTATATTGTGTTCATATCCATCAATGAATTTTATGCAAGGGGGTAAAGGGCAAACATCCTTCTTTTGTCATCGAGACTTGGAGAAGCACTCTGACATGTCCAAGATTATCAGAAATACGATCTAGCACACCATGAAACCCACAGCCTTTTTTTAGACACTATGCTCTTCCTGAGCCATGATCTATCCAGCAGATCCTGGACACTTGAGAAGAGCATGTCCCAGGACTCCGTGAAACTCCATGTTCAGGAAAAGGCTGTAACATTTCATATCCCTAACAGTGCAGGAGGAAAGAAAAGAAGAGAATAACAAAGCGTCTTGGAGATAGGTGCTGAGCTGTCGGCTGGGCTCATTCACTGTTATGAGTGGTTATTATTATTAATAATAACAATTTTTATAACGACAGCTAACACTCATTGAGCCTTTTGCTCTTTATAGGCACCATCTCATTCCACCTTCCTACCAGCACTAGGAGTAGGCACTGTTATCATTGTCTTTCTTTTACAGAGGAAGAGACAGCGGTTCAGAGAGGTTAAACAACATGCCCAGTGTCACACAGTTAGTATGCGGCAGAACTAGGGTTCCAAGTCGTCTGTTTGACTCCAGCAGCCAAATACCAAACCTGACTTCCTTGGTGCTGCTATTTCATTTTACTTCCTTTTCACCAGCCTTGACTCACTCTTGCGTACCAGGCTTACAGGGAATGGAATTCAAATGAGAGCCTCAACAGAGCTATAAATGAATACGTGTCATGCTTTATCAAGATGGCTTATCTCTGACTGAAATTGCTGCAGTTAAACCCGTACATTCCAAGGTTCTACTGTGCTTACACTCTTCCAGCCCCGCCCCAGGAAAAAGCACGGCTCTGAGGCCAAATTCCTGTTTGCTACAGCTCACTGCGATTGGTCTCGCCTCGCGGACATCTCCCTGGTCTTCACCCTGGCCAGTCTAGTTTGCTGGAATCTCTTGGGTGCCATTAGTGGAGCTATCCCTTTAAGCCACTTCTGTTAGGATTGAGGCCTCGAGCCGCAAAGACCCAAATGGATTCTAGTCCTCTTTTTTTTTTTAAAAAAAGATCTTATTTATTTGTCAGAGAGAGCACAAGCAGGGGGAGCAGGACACAGATGGAGAAGCCAGCTCCCCGCTGAGCAAGGAACCTGATGTGGGACTTGATCCCAGGACCCTGGAATCATGACCTGTGCCGAAGGCAGTTGCTTAACCAACTGAGCCACCCGGGCATCCCAGATTCTAGTCCTCTTGAAGATGGGGTAGAAGGAGGGGAGTCCCAGGGGCTTCTGGGGGCATCACGGAGCAGAGTCATGCAAAGAAGTCCTAAAGGGCTAGAGTCACAGACCTGAAGGCTGGAAGTGCTGGGACCCAGTGGGTCAGGCATGAGGAGAGCTCCACTTCGGAGATGAGGTGGCTGAGGCTCGGGGATCACATGAAATGCCCGGCATCCTACAGCTGGTGCCAGAGCTTAGGTCAGCCACTCAGGGCAGGAAGAGGAACAGAGGGACTTCTCTCCTTGCCGAACCAGAGCCGGTACCTGGTTCGGGCAGAACGCTAGGTCTGTCTGTCCAGGCTCTCTGCTAGTCTCAAAGAGAGCGACACAGCCTAATCTCGTAAAGGACCAGCTGTCCAAATAAGTAGAGAAGCTGTCACTTCTCCACAGCCACCCGCGTAGTCAGGACAGGGATAGGTAAAACACCCTAAAGGCATGTTCTAAATATACACTCAGACGCGGAGCTGGTTCATGGTGAACCCTCCTCTGTCGCAATCTCTGGAGACTCACTTCGAGCTCCGATCTCCAGGCTGTGTTCCAAGGGTGCTGCTTTCTTACAGTGTCTTCCTCTAGCAAGCTGGGGAACAGCGTTTGGTGGTTTGCCTGTCCGCACTGTGGGGTCTGAATGTGCCATGCCCGTGCCCTCTCCCCACGCAGCTCAGCCTCCAGCCCATCTGCTCCCGGCCGGTGATGTCAATGTACCAGCTGCTTCCCAAGAACCAGTCGGCATCCTGCAGGAGGGGCAGGTCCCTTCCTGGGCATCAGCCTGCCTGCTCTCAGCCCGAGCCCTCTTGCCGACCATGGTGGGTCACTCCGGTCTGTCTCCCCACCCGAGAAGTGGAGGGCAGGACCCTCTTCCAGGCCTGTGATTTATCAGCGTGGCTCCACCCCAGGGCTCCCCATCAGATGCCTTCTATCGGCTGATGGTGGGGCTGTGGCCAGGTTTGCTTCAGGGAACTGAGCTGGGCTGGGCCCCAGCAGCTCACAGAGAGAAGGTGGCTAGGAAGAAAGCAGCCTCCTGGTCGGAAAATGAAGGCACTTCTGCTGCTGGTCCTGCCTTGGCTCAGCCCTGCCAACTACATTGACAATGTGGGCAACCTGCACTTCCTGTACTCAGAACTGTGAGTCCCGCGAGAACGCTGCCTGCTGTGTTTGTGTGTCGGGTGTGTTGGGGGTGGAACCAGAGTCCGTTCCCTGGCTGGTGTGTCTGTTTAGAGGAATCAATCCCATGCACTCGACAAAGCACCCAGCCAGCCAGCATGCTTAGGTCTGCGACTTAAGAAAAACAACAACAAAAAAAAAACCATAAAAAACACCATCTTACGGGTGCCCTGCTTCCCAGCGAGGCATTTTCTTCCTGCTTCTGTGCCAACGCTGCCTCTTTTTTTTTTTTTTGTACTCTACTTTTTCACAATAGATGTGTCTTCTCTTCCTTCCATAAATAGAACCAACGAGCAATTAAGACCCGAGCTTGCAGACACAGATCTGCAGCCCCTGTCAGGCGTTTCTAGTTGGGAGAAGATAACTCCCTTTATTGAGACACCCATGTTTCGTGCCTGAGAACACATACACCATCAGCACAGCACAGAGATCACCCTGTGTGTAAAAAAATGTACGTCCGCTGGTGTTTGGGGTGTGATCATTTTTAAACGCATGGCGAGTGGAGAGAACCGTGCAGCGAGCCCCCACATCCCATCACCTCAGTCTCACCACCATGGCTTTGCTACATTTGCTTCATGTATTTTATTCAGGTGGTTTGGAGTAAATTGCAGTCATGACATTTCGCCCCTAAATGCTTCACCGTGCATCTCTAAAAAAAATAAAGACATTTTCCTACATCACCTGTGTCCATTTTACAAAAGGAAATAACTCACACACTTGAACTCTACAGCGATAGTTTTCTGGCTCTGTTTGTTAGTAAGCTTGCAAAGGGTATCGCGGGTGAATGTGAATAGCTTCTGGCAAACAGAGGAAAAAGTGCTGAGGTGTGGGTGCTGAGGTGTTGGAGGCATTTACAAAAGCGTATTCCTCCTCCTAAACTTTCGGGTGGGAAACATCGCAAGGGCTGGCTTATGTGCAAATTCCAGTCGCTGGGCAAGTGAGAAGGGTTCTAAATAGACTTCATAGAGTCCAGACTAGAAAAACTCAGTGGGTCATAGATAGAGGTAACCCCCCAAACGTGCGGTGATAACCAGGGTGTCTTTTATAATCAGCCAGACCAGCCAATTTGTATAGCACAGTAGATGCTCGATAAATTCTTGATCAACGGAAGAGAGAACAAATGACCTAGGTCCTTGGAGGCAGACGATTCCTTTTGAGAGCCTGCATTTCAGGATGAGCTGGTCCCACCTTTTTGGAATGTAACCCCAGACCTTCTCAGATAAGAAGGTTCAAAGGGGACGTATCTGGCTTAAGACTGACTGGTGAGCATCTCTGGGGTAATAATGGCATATGGAAGCTTTTCCAGGAAAATATACAAGGGCAGAGCTGCTGGGGATTGTGGCACGTCTCCTCCTTCTCCTTTGATGGGGTCTCTGAAATCTGGTGCCAAAGCAGTCCTCCTCCGTACCCTCGCCCCCACCTGCTGTCCTTGTTGGTTGCCGCGCTCTTTCCTAGGGCTGCTGTAACAGTGACCATATATAGTTGGTAAGTTCAAACAACAATCTCTTCCCTCATGGTTCTGGAGGCCAGGGTCTTGAAGTCAAGGTGTGGGCAGGGCCACACTCCCCAGGAAGGCTGTCGGAGAGAATCCTCCCTTGCCTCCACCAGTTCCTGGTGGCTCCAGGCGCGTCTTGGCTCCTGGCCGCCTTGCTCCAATCTCTGCTTTTGTCGCCATGTGACCTCTCACTTGTGTCCTTTCCAATTCTCTGTCTTTTCCTCTTCTTATAAGGACACTTGGCATTGGATTTAGGGCCCACCTGCATCATCCAGGATGATCTCCTCTTGAGATCTTTAAGTGTTTACGTCTTTTTCTCAATAAGGTCACATTCACAAGTTCCAGCTGGACATCTTTTTGGAGGGACCTCCGCTCAACCCACTGCAGGTGCTCCTGAGGAGCCTAAGTTACTCTCAGTTTTACAGCCTAATTAAAGCAAGTCTCTTCACACTGGCTTATCAGTTTTCTTTTCTACAAGCACATGAACCAAGGCAACTTTTGAGTAAGGGGACACAAACAGGCCCTTCTTTCCAAAATGTGAAACAATCCAAGAAGCCTAATGCCAGGAAATTGCCAGGATGGCATTCCCAGACTAATTTGCCAGAACTCTCTGGAAGCTTCCAAGCACTGGGCATGATTGATGAGAGAATTCCGTGTAGCTATCACCTGAGGCTACCAGTGTGATAATGAACTAATGAGCAAATTAATGACACATTTCAGGTACTGTGGCGGTGCTTTGAGCAGTAGAGGCAATAAAAAATTTGGTATGGTACCCACCGTCAAGAACCTGACAATCCAATTGAGAAGATGAAATTTATACACCTCAGAAATATTAACGAGCCAAGGCGTAAGGGGATACCTCTTTAAAAAGTAGGGTAGGCAGTAAGTTGAGAGAAGGTAGAGTTTGCCCATTTCCATGAAATTGGTCAGGGAATATTTCTAGGGAAATTGGGGGTGTGAGCTGGATTTTGAAGTCATTAGGGCAAGGCAGAATCATGATGGGAAGAGAAAGCACTTCAGACAGGGTGAAGGGCACTCATAGAGGTTGCAAGGTGGCTGTGGTTGTCACCAAAGCTTTGAGAAATGACAATGGAGAGCAGTAAATGGAACTGCTGGGACCCTTCACCGTTCTTGGAAGCTAGGGCCATGGGATGGTGGCTGCGTGTTCCTGAGATGAAGAGACACTTCTCTCACTACCATAGGCCACTGGGATCTCGAAGGCAGGCAGAGCTGGGTGGAATCACTGGAAAGCACTGGGAAGCCACACTTCCTCCTGCCCCCCTCATCTGAGCTTTGGCGTCTTGGTCTTGGGTGGGTCTGACCTGTGTCTACCATGCTTCCAGCTGCAGAGACCCTCCTGGATTTTCCTTCCTCTCTAAGGCAAAGGCTCTCTCAGTCTGAGTCCTGTTCCCTCAGAGCCAGCTGGGAAACTGGAATCAGTCCTGTAAATAGTGTCAGTTATAGCATGTGGCCCTGGGGGCCGCAAATTCAAATGCCTACAGGAACGGGGCAGGAGATATTTCGGAATGTGAATCATTCAGGTGTAAGACAAAAGGAAGTGGTGAGGACTCTGAATAACTGCAGTGTGTGTGTGTGCGTGTGTGTGCATGTGTAATTCAAATGGTTTTAGACATTATAATTTAATATATATTGTATAAGTGTATGATACATATTATACAATTATATAAGTTATATGATATTATATGTATATAAGATATCATATATATAATAGTATAATGTCTAAAAGCATTCAGATTCATTTTAAAACAAAACAAAAACACTTTGTCCAATCCAGCAGATCACTTCTGCCTGCCCAGTTTGGCCTTCAGACTCAACAGTTTATGACCCTGGGCAGCTCCATCTTTAAACATGTCTGTCCATGGTCACCTATTGCCTCGATGCAGAGGACAGTGAATTCCAGAAGCAGCCTAAAACCAGAGCATTTGATGTGGAACCCCAGTCTGTAGGTTAGAGGCAGGATATCTAGGATTGCTCTCAGGGCCTGCAAAGAGCACCCCATGACCATAAAGGGCCAGGCTCTCTTCCCCCATGTGCCCTCACCCCCCACCCTTCCACAAACTCTCTGAAATTCCTAGACCCCAAAGCAAATGTAGGAAATGGATTCTCAGTCTCATAGACACGAGTGTGGTTATGGCCTTCTCGTCCTTCTGGGCCGATTTGCCACCCTACACATGAGGAGACATATAGGTGAACTCTTTAGAGCAGCCTGGGTTCTGAGGACCACTCAGGTGAGAACTGAGGGCTGGGTTTGTATTTTTCAATGCAGATATTTGGGCTCTAAAACCTGCTAAAACAAAAATATTCGGCAGGGGGCATGGTTTCATGCTCCAGCTCCCCAGGTGACCCTTAGGAGCCCTGCGGTAAGAGAGCTCTCAGCCCCAGCTCGCACCGCAGCTCGCCCGGACTTCCCCGGAGGAGAACCAGCGCTCCGCTCTCCGGGTCTGCTCTGTGCCGTCAGCGGCTTTCCCGTCTGCCTCCTCTACCTGGTGAGTCCTGAGGGAGAGCTTGAGAGATGTTCATTTCGGCACCCCCAGCTTCTGCATATTTCACGCTTCGATTAAACTGAGCGACGTGAATTTGGCTCCTATCTTGGCCAAATGCTGCATCTTGCAAGGTCTGATAAAGACGATCCTAGTTTGGCTTCTGTGGAAGGGAGCATTGATCTTGATTCTAATGATGCAAGCTAGCCTCATCTCTGGTGTTGCAGAAAGCAATGGCCTTGATCTGTGTGGCTTTGGTAATGTCTCTTTATGTACTTTGTTTTGCAAGAATGCCAGGGAAAAACCTTAGAGTCTGATGGCTGGTGAGATGCGTTTTATCGTACGCACCCAACTCTCAAGAGTCATGTACAGAAAACTGCAGAGTTTTGTCCTCTTTCCCCACCCTTACCGTTTCTAGCTGCTGTCACACTCCGGTACTTCTCGCTTCCACGTCGTGCACTGCCAGAGGCTGCGTTCATGCCCATGGTGGAAGTGCGAATGCATCCCGAGTCCCACTTCTCAAAGTAGGCAACTGCCCTTTGTTTTAGAGCTGCAGGTAGCCGGAAGCCAGGGAGGCATGGTCACCGCACGGTGGCCAGTCCCCCAAGCTGGTGCTGCTGTCATTAGTGTGACTTCTCGGGAAGTCAGGAAACGGTTATCGTTACAGGCTGTGGCCAAATATTTTTGGTTTGTAAGTGGCCTATCTGTGAACTGTGTTCGTGCCAGTATCTGGAGGAAGAAACTCCACTCTGACCCCTGTAGAAACAGCAGTTCCAAGCAGGGAAGGTTTATTCCCCTGGAATTCTGTGCGTGGGGAAATTAAGATGAGTGACTCCGATTTCATAACTTGATCCACTGAAGGCTGTGGACAGATGAGCCTCCTGGAGAAGCTGCCAAGAGCAGCAGGAGTTCTGTGGCAGCCTTGTGTGTGTCCTCCCTGGGAGGTGGGGTAGGGCCTAGGCTTCAGAGACACAGAACACCCACCGAGTGTCTTAGGTCCAAGGACTCCAACCACCCACCATCTCCCTAGCAGAACTTTCTCCAGCCAACCTGCAAAACACACTTTCTGACAAACTGCACCATCTTCCTGAAGCAAAAACATTTGCTTTGGGGCTTACAGGTCAAAGAGTGTCTTAAATCACACCTAGCTGGGCATTCAGGGCACTCAAGTGAGGATGGCTTGCCTTCATCTTACGTGGCCGGTCATTGGGGCCTGGTCCAGCTTTTCAAGTTCCCTTGTCCCAGGTCAAGGCTCTGCAGCAGCTCTGGCCTTAGTAAGTTCTCTGCTCCCTGCGGACTTCAAATAGACGTGGGCTGGGGGTGGGAGAGCATGCTCTTCAAAAGCTTCGTACCACGTGGAGCTCGGCATGAGGGCCGTCTAGGTGGTTTCGGTTGGGCTCTTTCTGGCATGAAGGAGGAGGGGACGGAGCACAGTGGGATTCCCTCAGCTGCCATTTCCTCTGCACTTCACTGTGTTAAGTACTCCCGACACTTTCCAAGTTTAAACCAACGGGGTGAGCTTTATGGATTTGCCAGTAAACACTTTCCAAGTTGGGTCTCCAAGAATTTGCTTCTTTCTCATCAAAACGGAAAAGAAAAAAAATTGCTGACCTCTGGATTTTTCTTGTTCTATGTTTTGAGAATCTGAAGTCAAGTTTGGATTAGACCCGGAAGGAAGGATGTAGAGTTTACAGAGGAAATGGGGTGAGGTGGAGAAATCCTTTTCCAACAGAGAGGAACAGGGTCCAATCTGGGGGACCAGAGCCAGGGCCCATTCGGGTTCAGTGACTCTCTTAATGTCTTTCGAACCATTGCCGTTTAGCACATGTTTAATAGAGCATTTTTCCTTAAATCTACAAACGTGTATATTTGGAAGGAAATTGAAGCTGCATGTTCCTGGTTCATTTATACTTAACTCATCAAAATGTTGCTTTGCAATCATTCTTTGATGTCCAAATTTCACAGGGATCCAACTTAACGGTCTTATTTTTTTTTTTTCCACTGAGAATCAGTAAGTTCTCTTTTGCGAGCAGTAAAGCAACTCCAGTCCCAAACCGTTCACTTTCAGGTGTAAAATGCAAACTCTGGGAGTGTCAAGATCCCACTCAAATGCTTGGCCGATTGTGTTTGCCTTTCTTTGGGTCACCTGACTCAGTCAGGTGCATGACCAACAGAGTGAGGATTTCTTTCACGGCAGGACTCCCTCACCGGTTGCTTCATGTTTGCTTGACTTTATTTTCTTTTTAACTTCTTATAATGAAAACCTCAATGCAAAAGTAGAAAAGTATCATAAATCCCCACGTACCCTATCCCCCACCTTAAATAACAATTCGTTGGTCTCTTGTTTCATCTAGATCTTTGAATTGTTTTGAAGCAAATCTCAAACACCATATTTGATTGGTAGACCTTTTAGTATTTATCTCTACAGGGTAAGGAGTCTTAACCATAACACTAATATCACACCAGAAACAATTAACTGTAATTCCTTAATATCAAATGTCTATTCAGCTCACATTTTCCCCATTTGTCTATCCTACAGGTTGCTTGAATCAGCTAAATAAGGTCTACACTTTGCAATTAGTTGCCATATCTCTTAATTACACCCTCCCTTCCCCTCTATCAATGCAATAAAGGAGTTATTGAGGTAAATTTTGAGGAATATAGTTTTGGCAAACTCCAAATACTAGGCCAGTAGCTTGAAAAAGAGAAAAAGTAATTATATTAATTTACTACCAAGTTGAGGGAAATGTAAAGGCAAGATCTTCAAAGCAATCTTATGAATTTAACTAGAATGAGTGGGTTTTTGTTTTTGTTTTGTTTTTGTTTTGTTTCTTAGTTGGTTTTTGGGGGTTTTTTTGTTCTGTTTTGTTTTGTTTTGTTTTTTTGTTTTTGTTTTTTTTTTTTGCCATCCAGAGCTTCGAGGGGAACTTAGAGAATGCGGGAGTATGTTCTCCTGAGGGTGATAGTCTTCCAACTCTTTGGTCACAGACTTGTATCAATAAGGAAATCGGTCCATATGTCTATCCAGTCTATAGCTATCTGCTTACACCTGTATTACTATATTCTACCCACCAGAAAACCTAGCATCTAGCACAAATACTGGTAAAGGATGAAGTCTGTGTAAGAGTTCTGTTACATCCTCCCCACATTCCTATGGGTGTCTGCACTTAGGAGACCACCACAGAGTTACGGGCTCTCAGGACTCATCTTGCATTAGAACACCACCCCTTCAAAGTAAACAGTAAATTTCCCATTGCCTGCCTGTGGGATTGGCCTTGGAAAGAATAGGGCAGGAAATGGCCCATTTTTGTAGGCCAACGAAAACTTGTGGGCCAGAGAACCAGACATCTTTTCTTAGTCACTTTTCCCTTTTTTTGGACCATCACTTCTTCATGTGGCTCATGTGGACCCTACTGTCCCAGCTTCCTCTACTCTCAACCATACCTGTTTTCATAAACCTCCCTCACCCCCACCCCACCACCAAGAGCGGGGCTGGGGAGGGACCAGGGTTGTGAAACCTGAAGGATTTAGAGTTGGAGGAGTCTTCTTTTTAAGATGCAATCATGAATTCATACTTGCTAGGTCCCCAGGCAAGTCCTTGGAAGGCTCCTGCATGCCTTGAGATGTAATCATCAGTCTTACGGTAACCCCCTCCTGTGTGAGCAATGACCTACAGCCTGTGTCCCCCCACCTGCCCCCCCACTTTTTTATTTCCATATAGAGCCAGCCCTGGGAATTCTGGTGCCGGCTTTTGTGTTTAACTCTTGCATATCCAGAGCTAAGAAGCGTTTTCCCTAATGCTCCGTGGGCCAAGGAGGTACCTGTGGCCCCTTCTCCATCCTCTTCATTAGCATTTCTACCTAGAGTAAGAGAAGGAGAAGCCAGGGCTCCAAGACAATGACTAAGTCCCTTTGTCATCCTGAGGACCGTAATCAAATGGCCCACCAAATGGCCCACCACCGTGAAGGTTGGTGGTGAGAGAAATTGGTGACTAAAGGCACGTGCTCTGGAGTCAGACTGACTCAGGTTCCTATTTGGTCTCTGCCAGCTGGGCAACCTTGGGCAAGTTACTTAGCCTCTCTGAGCTTTTCTTCTCTATAAATGGGGATAACAACACCTACCTCACGGGTTGTGATAAGTACTGAAGGAGATTATGTAAAGCACGTAATACAGTTCCCGGTACCTGGCAAGCCATTTAAGTATAGATTTTAGGGGCGCCTGGGTGGCATAGTGGTTAAGCGTCTGCCTTCGGCTCAGGGCGTGATCCCGGTGTTATGGGATCGAGTCCCACATCAGGCTCCCCTGCTATGAGC
Organism: Ailuropoda melanoleuca; assembly: GCF_002007445.2. NCBI lineage: Eukaryota > Metazoa > Chordata > Mammalia > Carnivora > Ursidae > Ailuropoda > Ailuropoda melanoleuca. Next base: position 69,412,933 of record NC_048228.1, read on the forward strand.
CTGCTTCTTCCTCTCCCACTCCCCCTGCTTGTGTTCCCTCTCTCGCTGGCTGTCTCTCTCTCTGTCGAATAAATAAAAATGAAATCTTTAAAAAAAAAAAAGTATAGATTTTAATAATAGTAGTAGCTACAAAAACATACTTCATCAATTTTAAATCATTACTATCTCTGAGATCAGGCTGTATCTTATCAATGACACTGTACAAGGTTAATGGGCAGGATTTTGCTTTCTTGATAACCTGTAAAATAATGGGACATCCTACAATAGATGGAAGTCTTTGTCGTGAAATTTGACCATAAAGCTCCATCCACAATGAGCACAGATGGGCTGAAATCAAGAAAAGTGGATTGCTGGATCTGTACAGACGCTTTTTTTTTTCTTTCCTCCCTCACTGAAGAGGCTGGTAAGTGGCTGAGCTGAGAGAGGGTGTCCAGTGTCTCAAGGTGAAGCCGAAGGAGCACGGAGCCATCGGTGGGTGGGCAAGAGCCACTCTTTCCATGTGGCTCCACTCCCATGGGTGGGTCCCTTACCACAGTCCCTTCTCTCCCCGGAGTCTCCCTCAGCCACTTAGCTCTCTTCCTTGTTACCTTGACACTGAAGCTCCTACTTCCTCTTTCCTGTCCCCCTTCCCCAGTGTGAAGAGGAAGGCCCGATCCAGCATATTATTTGGCTGGTGGAGTCTGTGGCCCAGAACCATCCTTTTTTGAGCCAAACAAGGCCTTGGAGATGATCTGGTCCAATATTCCCATTTATATAGAAGAACTGAGGCACAGTAATATGCCCGAATGACTCAGCCCTGTCAGCAACGAACCATGTGACCTCAAACACGTCATAACAGTTTGGGGGAAAAAATAATGGGTTCATTATTTTAATCTAGCCTCAGGCAAGCATAAAGCTGTAGCTAGTTATTAAAATTTTAAACTGCTTCGGGCAAAGCAATGGCCTAGATGTGCTACAGTGATGGCCTGACCACACACATCACCTGTGAGGAATTGAGTGTCCTTGGAGGGGATCTGACCGGATGGATGCGCATGCTCAGAACGTTCTCTCAGGAATTCCTTGACCGGTTTGCAAACTGGGGCCCTTTGACAGTAATAAGGCTTTACATTTGAACATGGCATCCAAGGGTTTCCTGTACAATGGACGGCAGCGGAGAGACAGGGCTGAACCCAACCATGAAGCAGTTATAAGCTTCACCTTGTAGTAATTAAAAACATAGTCTCTGAAGCCACTCCGATCTGAGTTCAAATGCTGGTGCGTGCCTTATGAGAGCTACGGAACCTCAGATTAACTCACCTCAGCTGGACCACGAGTTCCCTGTCCTTCAATCAGAGCTCTTAATGGTAGCATCTGCCTCACGGGGTCAGCATGGAATACACGCATGGGGCACTTAGTGGACCCCTGGAGTGTCCTAAGTGCGCTGTAAGCATTAGCTGCGGTAATGGAAGATAAACGACCTTACTTGAACCTCATGGCAAACGCAGCGAATCCCCATCCTCCTGATGAGAGCGCTAAGACTGCTTGAGGTTAGGGTAGCTCCCCCTAGAGGATCCGGCCAGCCTGGGACACAGGCATCCTGATTCTCGGACCAGGGCTGTCCCCAGCCCCTCCCCCACCCCCTGCATCTGCCTTGTTGCTGTGAAGATGGCGTTACTGGGGGCGGGGGTCCCGTTGCCGCGGGTCTTCATAATTCCCTAGGGCCGGGTTGGGGGACTGCGAGGGATTCCTAACCAGAAAAGTAAATTGCTTTATAGAAGAAATTTTTCTGGGCAAAATATTTGTGTAGTTTCTCTGGCCAGTTAAAATTACGCTGAAGATGCAGCTTTCCAGCAGGTAGAGTTACTTTTTCCCCTGAAATAGGCGTAAGAGGGCTCAGCATAAAACCTCTTGGGCCTCATGAGCTTCTTGAACAAAGAGCCTATCCGAGGGATTCTGTTGTGAATGCATCTGCAAGAGCCCTTTTCTCCAAAATGCTGCATTTTTTTACAAAAACAAAACAACATCTGGGCAGCCCTCAAAAGCAGAAGCCCCTTCCCCGATGACACAAACTGTGAGGATCTGAGGGGTCACCAGGGAGGTGCAGGTCATGTAGCATGGTGATCGTGAGCGTGGACTCCAGAGCCAGCCAGACCCTGGCTCTGTCACTTGCTGCCTTAACCTCTCTGAGCTCAGCCTCAGGGTGGTTGTAAGGGCTCCATGAGCTCCTGCAGATACAGCCCCCGCACCATGCCTGGGCATGAACATTAGCCACCAATGGTAGCTCTTTTTGCTTCTCCCTTTGCTACTCTACAAGCCAATTTCCTTTCTCTGTTCCCTGCATACTTTTTCTCTTTAGAAAACAGACCCATGTGGTATTAGGCAGTGGTGGTGATGGTGTCTGGTTACTGGAGGCTCTTTCCGGAAGTATCCCCCCTTTTGGCCGCCTCTGATTCTACTCAGGACAGCAGCCCAGCCTCATCAGAGAATTATAATTCCTTTTACATCACAAAAGAATGATTAAACACTTGCGAGATGCTGACTTTCCATAAAAAGACCCAAACGCTTATGACCTGCTTCAGAGAATTTAAAACTCCAAATGTCAGCTAAACAGGAATGGTGTCTAGGGCTCAAAGATAGAACAGGGGAGGGTCAATGGGGCTAAGGAAAGAGTGTTTTAACTTAGGCATTGTTTCTTCAACGACAAAATAACCAGACAACTAAAGTTATTCTGTGAGAAAATGTGGTCAATTTGGTTTTTCTTTTACATCCCTCATCAGTTGCTTAGTATCATTAAGAAAGCTGTGCTGTATGGTGACTAACATAATATAATAAAAAAAAATTTTTTTTAAAAAGAAAGAAAGCAACAGGGTGACCAGTTGACTTCTCAACTTTTCAATCGGTTTCTTTGTATGTGTATCTATCTCGTCTTTCTCGGTGTGGTGGGTGGGCTTGGAATGAGACATGTGGACCCCAGAGGACTTTAGTGGCTTGGTTCTCCTTCAGATTCTTTGTCTACTATTTAACAAAGGCAGGGCATTTCCATTCATAAAATCAGTACGATACAGAGACAGATTGACTGCTTTGTCCAGTAGAAGTAAATCAGTGTTCTGAAAAAAATCCAGCAAGACTTTTCCCACTTAGAATTCTTCCCCCTCTAAGTGTTTTGTTTTATAAGTGATTTTTTTCCAAACTAGGCAACCTACAAGTAGATGAATTAGCAAAAACAAAGTACTCGTTCCTGGGAAGTGTATAATTTAATATGAGGCATTTCTCAAGTACCTATGAAACATCAGCCATGTTCTAAGGCTCTGAGAATCCTGCAGTAAACGTATATTCCAATGAGAGGGCAGTAAACAAACATCTGGCATATCAGATGGAAATAAGTGTTATGAAGTAAGACAGCGTCTCCTGACCCTGGTTTATTTATATAAGAAGGCCTCTGAGAAAGTGGCGTTTGCGCAGAAACCTGAAGGGACAGAGGAAAGGCTGTGAGGACGTCTGGTATGGGAGAACTTGACTGTGGAGTAAGGCTGACCTGTTTGCACACACTAGATCTGACACTGCCTTGCTTCACTTCTCCTTATGTGGCCTTAACCTCTCTCCTCTGTTGTGTCATCTGTAGAGTGTGAATGAGGATTCCTGCAGCCCAGGATTCCCAAGAGTAGTGAGAGCCATGGAAAAGGAGCGGGTGCCTGGGCAGGCTGGCTGAAGGGGAGTTCCTGCTACTTCCTCTTTTGCCTTGGCTGGATTATTTCTGAAGGAGGTTGGGGGAGGATTTTCACCTGGTTAAACATCACTCTGGGTCACATGCTCCCAATGTAGTTCTAAACGAGTCTCTGATACCAGTGGCCTCCCTCCCCACACAATGCCCCCCGCCCTTGCTCCAGTGTGAATTCATGTTTAATTTTCTCAACCCTAAATTATTTTGCCTTCTATATTTCTCCAGCTTGTTCATACCTGTTTTCAGTGATTCTGTTTGCAGGTGTGTCTGTCTGACCCGGTTTTCTTCCTACCTCCTGTCTCAGGTCTTCTGTGGTACCCCCCCACCTGAGCGTCCTCCATAAATTTCATGACACCCTGTCCTGGGGTGTCATCAGGGTAGTGAGTCAGGGTATTGATGTGTTGGCAGGGTAAGATCCCCCTCTGAAACACCTCTCCATGAGTGGGCTTAATACCTCGTTTGTTTGGGATTTCCATCCATTTTCCAGCCTCCATTTTGAATCTTTGGACCGATAGAGAAAATCTTTCCCAAGACCCAGCACACATTTGGCTCAATGCTCTCCTCCCCATACCTTTATATTCTTGACTACCACAAGAGCAGTATTAAAGTCCTCAAGATAATCCCATAAACTTGTCTATGGTACCTTAAATGCAGGTCGCTCTTTGTTTATTCATGCCTGGTATTCTGAGCCTTCTAAATCTTGCTCCCCTAATACTTACTCCACAACCAACAGCTGCATGTATCCTACGCTGATTTCTCACTACCTTTTCTGTTTTCTTTCTATATCACTATCACATGCTGTTGGTCTTTTTCCAATCTTCTGACATCCCCTTGTGTGCAAGGTAATTTTTCAGAAATAATTATTCATCTTTACTGCACCATTGTTCAGTAAGCGTGTTAGTCAAATTCTCTTATCCCCTGAGGACGTGTGTCATCTGGAGCAGCTGATTTATGTATGTTTGTGTTTGCCAAATATTCTTCTTCCTATTTTTTTGTCCAAACTGATCCATGTGAGTTTGTAACTCTCAATTTCACTTATTTATGCTTCCATTTTTAAAGGAGTTTAGCATTTCATGTCTTAACATTTTTGTTTTGGTGTTGGCCTCTTTTAAAAACCTAGTAGATCTGTGTTCTTTTAAGCTTCTTGGCCTGTTCTTTATGACTCAGGGTGAGCTTACAGATTCTAAAGCTATTGCCCAGTCCTTCTGTTTTAACTTGTGTATTTTTTTTTCTCTGAGCTGAATTGATACCGTCCACTATCTGGGCATCTTATTCTTATCTCAAGTATTCAGGACTGTTTGGTGACCCTAAGTCTCTGACATGACTGAATGGGTGTCTACTTTTTCCATTTGATCTAGAGACTGGAATTAAAGAATTATGAACAATAAATTTCAGGGGGAAAAAGCCATGGACTATGTTGATGTGCTTTTTAGAAACCACCAAGTCTCTCAACTTCCCAAAGCGTAGAACTTTCCACTACATGAATAGTTTGGCACTAATTATTCCCTCTTTTCCCCCCGGGAAATAATTTTATTCAACCCAACCTATCTTTGTAAGATAACCTTGCCAAATCAACATGATTTTAGAGTGCGTTCTTCTGAATTTACTCAGTGACTATCTGTATCCCAACTTGGGTTGACCCCTCCACCCATCCACTAGAGAATCCCGAAGTCACAGCACACATTCCTGCCATTTATTTTTAGAATATAATCCAACACCCTCACTTTACTAAAGACAAATGTTTGACCCCAGTAAGCAAGGACATGTAAGTCTGCAACCACTCTCTGCCAGTGATTACTCCAACAGAAAGCTCTGTTTATCATGCAGTAACCCTTACTCTTAACAAGCTTTACAAGCAGTAACCCTTATTCGTAACAAACTTTACAAGCTGGTTTGCCACTTGACTTTGAAGTTGGTATTGAAATACATTCAAGCGAAGCCCCGTGGTCATGTGGAGCTGTTAGCAAGAACAGCGTATTTGCCGCGCCGACTTTATTCAAATGGCATTAGATTTGGAATTGATTAATAACCTGAGCAAAAATAACTGGAGCATCTGAAAACTACATTTCCAGTCTTCACCACACGACCAAGTGGACCTTTGTCATGGATGCCCCATGCAGGGATGGCAGAAATTAAATACTATTTGCAGCCATTACAAAAAGGGAGCAGCTTGCAGTGGGGGCCTACCCCCGCAGCTTCCAAGACCCTTTTGTTGCTGTTTTCTGAAAGCCTACTTTTAATCTTAAAACCTGCAGTCAGCGGTTTTTTGATAGCATCAGTTTAGGTAACAGCAGCCCTGGTACGTGGTGACTTACGTATACATTTACTCTAAGGAGCTCAGAGCAGAAATTAAACCAGCTGGAAAGGAATTGTTTCCTGTAAGTGAAAGAATGTTTGTGTGAATCCTAGACTACAAGAAGAGAAATTCAAAAGTTCTCAAATATTAAGAGCCATTGGAAAAGGAGGGACTAGGGATGCCAGGGTGGCTCAGCTGGTTAAGTGTCTGCCTTCAGCTCAGGTCACGATCTTAAGGTCCTGGGCTCCAGCCCCACATCAGGCTCCTTGCTCCGCAGGGAGCCTGTTTCTCCCTCTGCCCCTCCCCCTGCTTGTGTGTGCGCTCTCTCTCTCTCTCTCTCTCTCATTTAAAAAAAAAAGGGACTAGAAAACGTCCAAGGATTTTTGTCAACCCCGGCCACTCAGTAAGTAAATACCTATACACTCTACCGCTGTCCCCAGAGAAGAAAGTAACTCCCCTGCTTGTTGAGATTCTGAAGGATTAGAGGACCAGAAGGGGAGGAAATATTGCTGGGGACCTTCTGGAAAAGGAACAATGGACATTTCTCTAGTCCAGACCCTGGCCTCAAGCTTCTGGCAGCTCCCACTGGCAGAGGGCTCTTGTGGTCCTATTTGTACCCGAGGGAGCCCTTGGTTTCTGTAAAGCCCCAAGAGCTCCTCTGAGGGAGCAGGATGGTTACATGGCTGATCCAATGTTAGGAAACCTACCTTATTTAAAGTGTGGCTTAAAAAACAAAACAAAACAAGCAAACAAAAAAAACCCCAACCTTCAAGACCGATTAAATCCTTGGAACTGACTCCACTTTCAGTGGAACTGAGTGAATTTAGTCCCCTTTCTGGATCCCCTTCAACCACTCTGATGTCCCGGACTTGGCCAGATAGAACTGTCTGTGCGTGAATGTTAATGGGCTGTTTGGCTTTGCTCACTCTGATTACTTCCAGAAGTTGCAGAACATCTTGTCCCTGTTGAGGGTCTTCGGTTACCTTCCCCACACCCCCACCCCAAAAGGGCCTCTGTGTCCGTGCATTCATGTTCAGCCTCTCCCGGCCATGAAAGTAACGAGACTGGACACTAATGGCTGCTGCAATTTAAATTTGTGTGTAGTGTCCCCGGTGAGCTGCACACCTGCGAGTTTGAAGGCTCTTTCAATCACAGCCTTTGAATCCCAGATGCATCACGTAAGACGTGGGTGATGTGGGGGAGAGATTTTAACCAAACACATGCAGGGATACTAGGCTTGAGCCATCTGGCAAAGCAAGCAGATTGATGGACTTTTCTAAAATGGAAGACTTAGATCCATTGGACCCGGGTTGCAATTTAGTGGTTTTCCAGAGATGAATCCTAATCCATTCAGAAAAGAAGTATAGGGGTTCTGCTCTCTTACCCCCACCTCCAGATACATGTGTGCTTCCTCCCTGCATTCCCCTGGAGTTAGCAGGAGCCCCCAGAGCAGCAGAACTATAAGGAAGGGCTGCTCTGGGTAGCAAAAGGCAGGGCTGGCAGAAGTACTTTCCTGTCGCTGCTGATCTTGGTCTTTAGGCTTAAAGACGAGGTCCCACTCAATCTAGTGGTTTTGTGGGCAGTCTAGTGGAAAGGGCTACAGATAAAACAGGCACAGTGGTGTCCCACCCAGGGGCAATCCAGACACCCATCCTTCAGGCTTGTGTGTTAAGCGTGTTCTCTTACTATGTGTTCTGAGTGCCAGGCTTGGAAGTGGGTTCTTGATGGGATTTTTTGCGGTGGTGGACATGGTGGATGAGGCAGTGGTGGTGGGTTTTTAGGAGACATTTATATTTAGCCAATAGCGGATTGAAACCAGTAGCTATGCAAATTTGCTTCCCTAATATTTCACATTCCAAGTGAGAGTGATTAGAGAAGCAGTTACTAACAGTAGGCAAGCCCCACCCAGCTTAGGATACTCTGTCTCAGTGGATCACTGACTTCCCCACACCATCACCCAGAAAGAAGGAACTAGATGGGCCAGATTGTATATTTAAAGAGGAAGAAAGAGAGCTGCTCATTGAAAGCTCCCCTCCCCCTCCTGTTTTTTCAAAGACCTCTTCTTTGGCCAAGTGAGAGGGTGTGGTCCTAGACTCCTGTCGGATGGGGAGTAGTGCAAAGGAAAGCGCCCGGGGCTGTCCACCGGTGGGGGGGCTCAGGCAGTCCTGTCTCGGCCCGGGAGTCTGATGGCAGAGCCAGTGTTTGGTGCAAAGTGTTGCGTTAGAGTAAATGGAGAGGGTGGGAGAACCTAAAGGAACCTAAAAAGTGGCCACATCCCCATCCTTTGTAACTACTCACTCTGTGTGTGTGTGTGTGTGTGTGTGTGTGTGTGTGTGTGTGTGTTTGCACATGCCCACGTGCACCTACTGGCTACCTGTTGATAGAAACACTGCAGCTTGCCTCCCTTCTCCACCCAGGAACAAGGCTGGACAGAAGGAGGACTAGAACTCCGCCTGTGGACAAATGATTCAGTCGATTAAGAAAGGGTGGACCTCAGGCTATTGTACACATAGGACTTCAAGGGCGGTGGTTACCATTTCAAAGCTTTTACAATCCCACTCCGAATCCCTGTGTTGTTTGCTGGCTGTTGGACGCTACTGAAAAGCTCCAGGTATTCATGCAAGTTGGCTGCCTTTTAAAAAAAAAATTATACACCCTTTTCACCTGTTTTCAGGCAAATTACCTTCGAGGGGAAAGCCCATCTACTTTCCCCACTACCATCTTAAAATGCAAAGAAAATAAGCCTGGAGGTGAGTTTCTTCACCTAACGGCATGCCAGAATCATGACTGGCTTGGGCTATGAATAAAGCAAAAAACCCAAAAAAGTAGAGTTTCCTAGGAAATTTTCACTGCTAAAACCATGTGAGAGAGAGTTAGATCTTGCTACCACCAGTGAAAGGAATGATCCCCGGGTTGGAGCAGAAATCGTGTCAATGCTACTATTTATATCCTCGTATAATAAATGCAGTCTAGCACGCCTTTTGTGGTGCTGTTTTTCACCAAGTCAGTGCATTGTCAGGTGCAGAAGCAAGAAGGGGAAGAGAACCAGCTACTCATTAAAAACAACAACAACAACAAACAAACAAAAAACCCAAAGGAGTGATTTCTCATGAGCACGTTGGGCTCAGTGTCATCAAAGGCTCTTGAGGGGCTTTAGAGAAACTGTGTCACATCAGCGTCTGTGGAACTCTTCATAAAAAAGTGATGTGGGAATAGAAGCACTAGACTGGGAATGGAGTGGCTCTGAGAGCTAACCCAGAGCTGGTAATCAGTACTGCTGAACAAGTTTTTCTAAGGTACATTTGCAGAGTATGCTGTGTTTTTAGACAAAGGCGTAGGAGAACAGGGAAACCCGAGGTCAGGAGCTGCTTGTGGTCTGGGCACCATTCCACTCAGTAACATTTCTAGACACTACTGTGGCCGTTTTTGGGCTTGTCGTCCACAGGAAGAGTTCCTCAGGGGATGCTTTGGTGGCTGTGCCCTTTGTGTTAGGACCATCTTCCGAAGGAGGCAAGCTGACCGTCTCCTCCCCTGGGTGATGGATAGCTGCAATTACCGGAGGAAACCTACGAGGCATTTCCCATGAGATCCCCATGAGTGTTTGACTCGGACTTGAATACAGGAGGTGCATTCGCAGAGGGAGGGCATTGCGTTTATGTAGTTATCCTTACCCATTTCTTCATGGTTAAATAAGGAAAATCATGCTACCTTATTATGCAGAACACCAAAGAAAACAATAAGATGGTGACGGGGTGTTGTAGAATGTGTGTTTATAATTTGGTGGAAAGACTTCAGGCCAGGGTCAAGTGATTAACCCCCAAGGCTTACATTGGTGCCGTCCCTGAAGACCTCTCAGAAGTAGGGACCTTGATGAAGTCCAGTACTTTGGCATTTGAGCTTCCCCACCTGTAAAATGGGGGTGATGGTGCCTTTGTCAACAGTTATCAGACACTATACCAAATCTAAGAGGTAAGATAGTCCTAGCCCTGTGTGCTCATGAATTAAGCCAACAGATGAAGGAGAAATAACGGAGGAAATGAAAGCAGGAGAGAGAGCGCATAAAGAGGGGACATTGACTAGGGAGTCCCTGGCAGCCTCATGGCAGCAGGTATGGGCAGCCGGTTCAGGATCTAGGACTGATCATTGAGTCAGCTCCTACTTCCTTGGCTCCTGTCCTTCCACTCCAATCTTTGAGTTTTGGGTAGGTTTTGTTTGTTATAACTAACGGTAACATTAACCTCTGACGTTAGCATAGTGTTTTAAAGTATTTGTGAATAGAATAGCTACGCTAATCAAGAAAAATTAATGTTCAGTTTCAGTTACAATGCAATGGGCCAGTTTGTTTCAGAGGACGGATTTCTCCTCCAGAACTGCAGGTAATCAGAATTCAAGTTTGCTCTTCTGGATGGAGTGGGGAAATATTTCACTTGTGGCTACATCAGGATGCGGGGTTTATGTCATGGAAATAGTATTTCAGGAGAAACATGATTGTAGTAGAATTTGCAAAAAGGACAAAAAGAATCCCGCCTAACCAAACCACAAAGTCTGGTCTGTTGTTTTGGAGTCTCAGTAACCTAATGAAACAGGCTTAGTTTGTAAGGGAACCTGCAACATTGGTGGGTCTCCTATAACTTGAGTTCTATCCTTTGTGTTCCTTAAAGTCTAAACCTTTAAATTATGCAGAAATAAAACTTTATTTCTCTTCTGATTCAGTCATGAAGATTCATAATTATTCCACGATTGGCAAACACCTTTTCCATCAATTCCATGACTTAATAATAGAAAAACACTGTCATTTACACAGCTTAACGCTACTGGTTTCCACCCTTCCACAGTCAAGCATGGTCATTTTTTCTACAGTAACTTTGTAAAAGGCCATGGCTTGGTCATTTGCTTAGCAATCCCTATGGTGCATCCTGGGACACCGAGGCCCGTAAAGATAGCAGCCTGGCCAGAAGGCTGTGGCCACTGAGAGACAAACAGAGCACAAATCATTTGACTCTGGATACGTTACTCTCTTGAGCTCTAGAAGACCGTTGAGCTGTTTCACCTGAACTTGTTCCCATCTTTCCTTAAAGACAGGTTCTCTTAGCCTTCTCTGCATACAAAGTAACCAAAATCCAAAGCCTATTCTCCCCTTCTACCAACTTCTGACACACTTAAGGTTGAGGATAGGACCTTACCCAGAAGCCTAGCACACTCGGGAAAGGATTTGCAAACCCTCTCAAAGAATCAACAAAGGCGTGAAGGGAACCATGGGGAAACTGGCAGTAAGGCTGGTATTTCAGAGGCATAACTGCTCCTCCTACCCTTGCCTTCCTGCTCAGGGTCACTGGACTTGGGGTCACTGGACTTATGCCCGTGGTCCCGTTATACGTCTTATTGTGAAGGCTTCCATGGGACTATCTTAGAAAAACAATCATACAGTAGGCCGTGATTGTCTTCAGTGCTACCGATGAGGGCGTGTTCCCTGGACTCCCATGTCTGCCTCCCCCACCCTTATGCACTGGCAACCTGATGTCGTCAGCTGGCTTCCAAGGCATGCACAGTGTGCACTGGAATCACCTGGAGAGCTTGTTGAACTACAGAGGTAGTTGGCACCCCCTAACCAATGCAGTGAGGGTTCCCAGTCTCGGCGCTATTGATATTTTGAATGAGACCGTTCTTTGCTGTGGGGAACTGTCCTGTGCGTTGTAGGACATTCAGTAGCACTCCTGGCTCCTACCCCTTCGATGCCAGAAGCAAACTCCCCAGGTGTGCCAATCAGAAATGTCTTTAGATATTGCCAAATGTCTCTTGGGGCATAAAATTACCCCTGGTTGAGAATTACTCTTAGGGACTTGAATTCCTAAGGGGAGAGTGGGGCCTGGGTTCTAGCTTTAACAAGCTCCTCAGGCAAATCTGTTTCCTGTGTGTGGTCTATTGGGCCCTATCTTCCCTTTCAACACCCCATGCCCTTCAGCCCCTGCTTCCATGGCCACTTAGAGGATGAAAGGTAAAGCTCAGTTCTTCCTTTGCCAGGCCAACTGTGCTACCCAGAGGGCAATGTGCTCAATAAACAAAATCCTGCTCTGTGCTCTTGCGTGGCCCTCTTTGCATCCAGGGAGCATATGTACTTAACAGAGTCTTTGGGAGAGAATGTCCCTGCTGTTCTTCTGTAACCCTGGAAAACAATCTATGAGCTTCCCTGATGGTCCCTTTAGACCCCAAAGGGAGAAGAGAACATCAGTGTAGTAGGCTCCTGGAGGGTGAAATGTTCGGCAGCAACTTCCAGGGCCACCTGGAACCTTCCCTGGGGGAAGGCTGGACCTAATCTTGCCTGTGGGGGAGGCCGCCTCAGCAGAGACCCATCAGCCGGGGCCACAGTCCGGCACAAGCTTGGGACTCTGACTCTGATGCCTTTGTTCCAGCATGAATGATGTGGGTGCTTTCAAGAAGTCTGATTGTTCTGTCCCCTGTGGTTGGAACTTCCTCCCTAAATGGTCTTATTGGGGATGTTATTCTCCAACTGGCATGAGGAGAATTTCCTATGGGGACTGTCAAAGGGCTGTGCTCTGGAAGAGGGGGCCCTTCTGCGGGGATCTTTATGGAAAGCAAACTTTTCGTTTAAAAAGAAGGCTGGTTGCTGTCTGGCCGCTCCAGAGCCCCTGGTCTGTGAGTTTCCTGGGGCTTTCAGCTATTGGAGCTGATGGCTTTCCGTCAGCAGGTGCTTTCTTGAAGGGCACACTGACTGCGCTCGCGGGATTCATATCCTTCATCCATCCCTTTTAAGCCATTCATTGCACAGTTATATTTAGCAATAATGTTGCCTTTTTTCTCACTGGAAGCCCTCTCTAGCGGGGGGGGGGGGGGTCAGCTCAAGGTTTTCTCTTTCCTCAGACGGCGGCAGCGCTCTTTAACTCCTTTTCAGAAAAAAAGAACAACTGAGGCAGAAAGTGGTGTCCAGTCCCCAAAGAGGCTGCACTGTCTGTCCCCTACACATTCCTGAAGAGAGAGAAATAAGTACATTACCAGCATGGTGTTGCACTAGAACAAAGAGCAGTAACACCCGTGTCTGGAAGGGCTTGTCCTAAGATCTCTTAGAACTCCGAGCATTCATTAGGGTCCAACATCAAGAAAAAAGAAGTGCAGAAATTGTGGCTTACCAGCAGCTTGGTTCAAACGTATTACAAATGTGGGGCATTTCAGCCTCACGTTTAACCCTTGCTCACAGTTTACACAACAATTAGGAGTTCATTCACCTCCCTTTACGTTCTCCCCCCGCTCATATGTTTACACGGCATGGAAACATCAGAGCAGGCAAAACTAAACAACTAGCTTCGAGCTAAAATAATTTATACTAAAAAAAAGTTTGAAAACTAAATATTATCCCAAGCCCTGTCTGTTTCTGGGTGCCTCATCCAGGGAGCTGCGGGTGTAGAATGTGGGGCGGAGCCCGTGTCTGAGCCAGCCCGAGCCCCAGAATTTTAAGATGATTAGGGGCATTAAAGATTGGCCCGTTGAAGTCTCTCACTGTATAGAGGAGAAGATGCCCCGCAAAGTTAGGTGGTTCGCTTCGGAGAAAAAAAAAATGAGCTGGGGCAGAAGAAAGACAGGTGGCATATCAATTTCTAAACCAGTTTTCTGCAAACGACCAAATTCTCTTGCCCATAACATGTTCCCTAACTCCTGTCCACAGCACTTCCTTGCTGGACAGAGTAGAGGAATTCTTGCCTAGTGCCAGTTGAGTTTACCTTATTGGAAGAAAGAGTAGGAAGGCTGACAGCTCTGTGAATGGGGGAGGGGCTGGGCAGCAGGTTGGCCGTAACTTAGTACCACAGACTAGGGGGAGTAAATAACGGAAATGTATTTCCTCACAGTTCTGGAAGCTAGAAGTTCATGATCAAACTGTAGGCAAGCTTGGCTTCTTCTGAGGGTTATGAGGGAAGGATTTATTCCAGGTTTCTCTATTGGCTTGTAGATGGCCACCTTCTTTCTGTGGCTTCACACGGTCTTCCCTCTGTCCCTTCTGTGTCCTAAGTTTCCCTTCTTATAAGGACACCAGTCAAATTGGATTAGAGATACCTGACTGACCTCCTTTAACTATCTCTTTAAAGGCCCGATCTCCACATAGAGTCATATTCTGAGGTACTGAGGGTTAGGACTTTCACATGAATTTTGGGGTGGGGGGACACAATTTAGTCCCCCATGTGCATGCATATTTTTGAGCAAAATAGAAAATGAGAGCAATAGAGAGAAAATATGAACTCGAATAAGAGTCCCTCAGGCCTGCTGAGGAGGCATAATCCTTTCAGGCCAAGACCGTGGCAGGAGGTTGGAGAAAGAGAAGAAGAAGAAGGAGAATGGAGTAGAAGCTGGAGCTTCTTGCTGGCCAGACCCCTGGACCCTCAGAACTTCCTGTCGTCGTCTCATAGGGCCTGCTGACTTGAGCCTGGTGCTGTCCGTCTTCCGAGGGAGCAGGCTGGGGGTTAGGGCGCCTTTGTGTGAAACTCGACTGCCCAGGAGTCCGCTACAGAGGCAGAGGGGATTCAGAGGGCTAGCTCTGCACTGTCCATCATGGCAGCCGCTAGCCTCGTGTGGCTGCCGAGCACTTGAGGCGCGTCGACGTGCTACAAACGTAAGGCGCACGTTAGATTTCAAGGACTTAGGATAAGAGAAGAATGTAGACTATCTCAATTTTTGCTTAGGTGTGGAAATAGTAATATTTTAATATCCTGGGTTAAATAAAGCATATTAAGATATACCTGCTTTTAAAATTTTACTTTATATAATCTGGTTACTAGAAAGCTCTACCTATGCAGCTCTTACTAAGTATCTATTGGACCGCTGTATGCTCGAAACCGTGCTTGGGGGAAAACTGCGATGGAATTAGGCTGGCACTATTTTGAAAGGTTAGGGACTATATGAATATGTGTATATATAGGTACATACAGTTTTCTATCTTGCATTTATATTCATAATCCCGTTTCTCTTTTATTTGCTGTTCTTCACAGATATGATCGTCAACATACAGGGGAACAGTGTCGACCCTACACAGGAGTAGAGAGAATAGCAGAATAACTCTCCCAGGTGCATCTCCCATTTTTTTTTTTTTTTGGTTATCCAAACCATGATTTATGTCCCATATTAAATTTCTTTTTTTTAAATGATTTTTTATTATATTATGTTAGTCACCATACAGTACATCCCTAGATTCTGATGTAAAGTTCGATGATTCATTAGTTGCGTATAACACCCAGTGCACCACGCAATACGTGCCCTCCTTATTACCCATCACCGGTCTATCCCAATCCCCCACCCGCCTCCCCTCTGAGGCCCTCAGTTTGTTTCTCATAGTCCATAGTCTCTCATGTTTCATTCCCCCTTCTGATTACCCCCTTTCTTTATCCCTTTCTTCCCCTACCGATCATCCTAGTTCTTATGTTCCATAGATGAGAGAAATCATATGATAATTGTCTTTCTCTGCTTGACTTATTTCACTTAGCATTATCTGCTCCAGTGCCGTCCATGTTGCAGCAAATGTTGAGAATTCGTTCTTTCTTATAGCTGAGTAATAGTCCATTGTATATATGGACCACAGCTTCTTAATCCAGTCATCTGTTGAGGGGCATCTCGGTTCCTTCCACGATTTAGCTATTGTGGACAATGCTGCTATGCACATTAGGGTGTCCTAGGTGCATCTCCCAATTTTAACAATTACAAGCATTTTATAGTTTTACTACATCTCCAACCTCACCCCACCTTTTTTTTTTTTGCTGGAATATTTTAAAATTCTAGACATTATGTAATTTTATTCAAATACCTCCACAAAATGTTTTTCACGGACTGTACGCTATTCTGACTTCTGGCATGTCCTGACTGATGGAAAGATTCTCTAGACAAAGGGACATTTTTCTTCAACATAAATTTTCAAATTTTCTCTCTCCTAAGTAATCTGTGATGAACGTTCTTTAACATAAATCTTTTTAAGGCTGAATTCTTAGATTTGGAATTTCTTATTCAAAGTAGATTTTTAAAAAAATATTGGACACATAAGCCAAATTGCTT
The DNA here is from genome assembly GCF_002007445.2 of Ailuropoda melanoleuca. Lineage (NCBI taxonomy): Eukaryota > Metazoa > Chordata > Mammalia > Carnivora > Ursidae > Ailuropoda > Ailuropoda melanoleuca. The sequence continues at coordinate 69,428,976 of NC_048228.1, forward strand.
TCTGAAACATGCACACCCCTGTCTTTTATCTCCATGTTTCACTGTAAACACGTCTACCAGCACTGGATGTAATCGTGCTACTTGCATGCATCAAATACTTCTCAGTGTTTCTTTTCTTTTTTTTTTTTTCCTTAGATTTTATTTTGACAGCACATGAGTGCACAAGCCAGGGGAGCGGCAGACAGGGAGAAGCAGGCTCCCTGTTGAGCAGAGAGCCCCATCCAGGGCTCGATCCCAGGACCCTGGGATCATGACCTCAGCCGAAGGCAGATGCTTAACTGACTGAGCCACCTAGGCGCCCCTTGGTGTTTCTTTAATTGGAATGTTTTACTTCTTTTATTACAGCTGAGGCTGAACAATTTTTTCTTATGTTTCATTTGCCATGTACATTTCAATATTAGCCATTTTTGGTGGAATTTTCAGTGATTTTACTATACTTTCTGTATATTAAAGTTATCCTTTGATTATATATGTTGCAATTATTCTATTAGTCTTTATATTTATCCTTTGAGTCCTGTTGACAAATACATGGACAAAGGTAAAAAAAAAATTGGGGAAATAGAGAACACATTTATAGCCTGTTCTAATGCAACCATTGCTATTGTTTTGCATGCGAAGACAGGTGTTTTGGCATGATTCTAATCAGCTTCGAATATTTGTTGACTGAGTGTTTAATTTTTACTTGTTTAAACATATCCGTCTTTGCCTCTTCCATTTCTTTGCGGTGGAGGGAGTTCTCCATATTGAGGTCTGAAAAGCATTTTCATCATCTTCTAGGCTTTGCGGCATTTCTCACAGCCCTGTGTTAACTACTTTCTCCTTACCCGGCCTCTAGTGAGGGATGCTCTTCCAAGAGTCGGTGTTGGCCTGGACGGTGTGTGTGCATTTCTCTTGGTTCTGGTCGCCGTGCACTTGGCAGCTAGGCCAACGCTCTCTGCAAAGCATGGATCCTGAGGAAGCTCGGCCCAGGACCATCCCTGCCAGGTAGTAAGGTCTGTCCACAAGGATGCCCTGCTGTGCTCTGGTGGGAGCCTGTGCAACCGCCGCCCCTGGCCTCTCGCACCCTGGCAGCCCACGACGGACACGGGCCCGTCAAATGCCAGCTCGCCCTGTTCCCCAGGTCTCCCTGCAACCGTCTGCCCCGAGCTTCATACCTAACCGAGTGCTGAAGACACACAACAGGTTAGGCAACAACTTTTGTGTTCTAAGGAATTTGAGGAGACAGAATGGAAAGACAATTGAACATGGGTACGAAGTTGATAAACTTAGAAAACATAAGACTTTCTTCCCAGGACCTGGCACATAGTGGCCTCAAAATATTTCTTGGGGAAATCAGTGAATGAAGAAAAAAGTAAACTATATTCGAGCATAAGCCTCACTTAACTGCAGGTGGGATCTTGCTCCTATGATGGGATTAGAAGCCCCCCCACTTCCTCTCTTTAGTACTGGGAAAGACACTAACTCTGTCAGTGTTGGGAGCGGAGCTTTCACAAGGTTTCTGTCTTCGCGAAGTCCCGTAGCTGACAGTCCTGGGGTGCCCCCTTCCCCTGCTGAGGCTCCCCATTGCGCCGCATCCCCTCCACTATGGATCTGTGAGCGTGGGCTGTACCCCTGGTCCAATGAGGAATCAGAAGTCAGGCTCACTGAGAGAAGGGAACCACGCTGATGAACAGAAAAACCCTGATATGCCCAGAGGAGTCCAAGCACTTCCTATGTGGAACGAAGTGGTGAGAGGGCGCAGGCTGACTAGACGGAACCGACAACTGCTCTGGAGCTAAGAACCCCTGGAATAACTGAGCCAGCCCCCGCCTTGCGGAAACGGATTCTGGGCGTGGGGAAGTCACACAGATCCGCTCTCAAAAAGATTTTGAAGCCATCAGACAGCACCACAGCAAATTAGGAAAACACATTTAAGTGGTAAATTCCTAAAAGAGAAGGAAGTTAGTTACAGTGGATAATTCAATAAGCTATTTTCCTAAGTCAGGTTATTTGTACCATGAACCTGAGAATTAGCTAGTCTGTTGAACATATAGAATTAAAACTATATCCATTCACCGAAATTTGACCTCAAGTTATAAAGATGAAATGACCTTGGTGCTGAGACTATACACCTGGATTTTTTCATTCCCAAAGATCTGTTTCAGTTGCAGCTAACGTCTATAAGCACAACCTTGGATTTTTGTGGGGGAGGGGCAGGAGGGGAAGTCAGGGCGCAGAAAGAAGAGTCTGAAACCTCATTTGACTCAGCACGTATTTGACCTCTAATTCATGCATTCCCTACCCCTCATTTAGCTTTCTTTTTTTTTTTTAGTTGACCTACAATATTAGTTTCAGGTGTACAACTAGAGTTCCGACAGACATATTGTGAAGTGATCACCATGATAAATTTAACTTCTACCTGACAGCATACAAAGTTGTTAGGGTATTAATTTCATTCCCCATGCTGCACATTACACCTGCATGACTTATTTCATAATTGGAACTTTGTACTTTACAACCCCCTTCCTCTATTTTGCCAATCCCTGGGGACCCCCTCCCCTCTGGCAACCACCAGATTGTTCTCTGAATCTATAAATCTGTTTTTGTTCATTAGTTTTTTTAGATTTCATGTATAAATGAAATCATACGTTGTCTTCTTTTCACTTGCTTCACTTAGTATATTATTCTCTAGGTCCATCCATGTTGCCACAATGGCAAGATTTCCCCATTTTTATGGCTGGGTAGTATTTTTTGTATATATACATATACATATATATAAAACATCTTCTCCATCCATCTGTTGATGGACACTTAGGGTGCTTTCGTATCTTGGCTGTTGTAAATAATGTTGCATGAACATAGGGGGGCATATATTTTTTTGAACTATTGTCTTTGTTTTGTTCAGATCAATACCTAGAAATGGAATTGCTGGATCATATGCTCCATACTGTTTTTCATAGTGGCTGCAACATTTTGCATTCCTACCAACAGCACGAGGGTTCCCTTTTCTCTATATCCTCAGTAACACTTATTTCTTGTGTTTGATAATAGCCATTCTGACAGGCGTGAGGTGACATTTCATTGTGGTTTTGATTTGCATTTTCCTGATTAGTGAATTGACCATCTTTTCATGTGTCAGTTGGCCATCTGTATGTCTTCTTTGGAAAAATGTGTATTCAGGTCCTCTGCCTCCCCCCCCTTTTTTTGGTTTTGCTTTTTAAGGATTTTATTTATTTGAAGGGGAGAGCACAGGTGAGAGCATGAGTGAGGGAGGGGAGGAGGGAGAAGCAGGCTGCCCACTGAGCAGGGAGCCCAGCACAGGGCTCCATCCCAGCACCCTGGGATCATGACCTGAGCTGAAAGCAGACACTTAACCAACTGAGCCATCCAGGTGCCCCCCATTTTTTAAAAATTGGATTGTTTTTTTTGGATGTTGTTTAGTATTCTTTATATATTTTGGACATTAATCCCTTATCAGTTACATTATTTGCAAATATTTTCTCCCCCTTAATAGGTTGCCTTTATGTGTTGCTGATTGCTTCCTTTGCTATGCAAAAGTTTAGTCTGATGTAGTCTCATTTATTTTTGCTTTTGTTACTCTTGCCTGAGGAGACAGACCCCCAAAAATATGACGTCGAAGACTAACATCAAACAGCTCACTGCCTGTGTTTTCTTGTAAGAGTTTTATGATTTACAGTCTTACATATAAGTTTTTAATTCATTTTGAGTCTACTCTTGTATATGGTGTAAGAAAGTGGTCCAGATTCATTCTTTTGCACAAGCTGTTTAGTTTTCCCAGCACCATTTATTGAAGCATCTTTTCTCCATTGTCCACTTTTCCCTCCTTTGTCAAAGATTAATTGAATATAATAGCCCAGGTTTATTTCTGAGCTCTCCATTTTGTTACATGGATCTATGTGTCTATTTTTGTACTAGTACCATACTGTTTTGATTACTATGGTTTGTAGTATTGTTTGAAATCAGGGATCCTGAAACCTCCAGCATTGTTCTTTCTCAAGATTGCTTTTGCTGTTTGAGATCTTTTGTGGTTTTGTCTGTTTTGGAATTTGTTCTAGTTCTGTGAAAAATGCCATTGGTATTTTGAAGGGGATTGTATTGAATCTGTAGATTGTTTTGGGTAGTATGAACATTTCAATGAGAATAATTCTTCCAATCCATGAGCACCGACTATCTTCCCATTTGTGTTGTCTTCAATTTCTTTCATCAGCGTCTTACAGTTTTCAGAGTGCAAGTCTTTCACCTCCTTGGTTAAACTTATTCCCAGGTATTTTATTCTTTTTAATGCAATTATAAATGGGAATATTTCCTTAGTTCATCTGAGAGTTCATTATTAGTGTATAAAAATGCAACAGATTTATGTATATTAATTTTGATTCCTGCAACTTTACTGAATTCTTTGATTCTAATAGTTTCTGGGTGGAGTCTTTAGGGTATCCTATCATCTGCGCATAGTGACGGCTTTACTTCTTTACCAATTCAGATGTCTTTCATTTGTTGTCTGATTGCTTTGGCTAGGATTTCCAATACTATGTTGAATAAAAGTGATGAGAAGAGGGATCCTTGTCTTATTCCTGATCTTTGAGGAAAACATTCAGCTTCTCACCATTGAGTATGATGTTAGCCGTGGGTTGGTCCTGTATGGCCTTTATCATATTGAGGTATGTTACTTCTATATCCACATTGTTGAGAGTTTTTATCGTAATTGGATATTGAACTTTTATCAGATGCTTTTTCTATATCTATGAAGATTACATAATTTTTATCCTTTTTTGTTTTTAATGTTTATCATATTGATTTTTTTTTGTATGTGTGGATATTGAACTATTTCTAGTTTTATACTGTTGGGTTGGGAAAAGATGCTTGATGTGATTTCAGTCTTCTTATATTGAGACTTGTTTTGTGGCCTAACATGTGATCTATCCTGGGGGATGTTCTATGTGCACTTGAAGAATTTGTATTCTGCTGTTTTTGGATAGAATGCTCTATATATCTATTAAGTCCATCTGGTCTAATGTGTTGTTTAAGGCCAGTGTTTCCTTATTTATTTGCTATCTAGATGGTCTCTCCATTGATATAAGGGGGTTGTTATTAATATTAATTATTAAACTATTACTGTCAATTCTCCTTTTATATCTGTTAATATTTGCTTTATGTATTTAGGTGCCCCTATGTTGGGTATTGCAAGTGTTCAGTCCTTTTGTTGGGTTGATCCCTTTAGCATCATGCAATGCCCTTCTTTCTCTCTTATTATAGTATTTGTTTTAAAGTCTATTTTTTCAGGAGGGCACCTGGCTGGCTCAGTTGGTAGAGCATGTGACCCTTGATTTAGGGGTTATGACATGTTCAAGCCCCATGTTGGGTGAAGAGCCTACTAAAATAAATAAATACATACGTACATACAAACATACAAGCATAGTCTATTTTGTGTGATACAAGAGTTGCTAACCCCATTTCTTTTGGAGTTTTGGTTTTGGGGTTTTTGTTTTTGTTTTGCTTCCATGTACATGGGCTATCTTTTTCCATCCCTTCACTTTCAGTCTGTATGTGTCTTTAGGTCTAAAGTGAGTGCCTTGTAGGAAGCATATAGGTGGGTCTTGTATTTTTATCCATTCAGTCACCCAATGTCTTTAGATTGGAGCATTTAGTCCATTTACATTTAAAGTAATTATTGATAGGTATGCATATATTGCCATTTTGTTTATTGTTTTCTAGTGTTTTTGTGACTTTGTAGTTCTTTGCTGTTCCTTTCTTCTTCTCTTGCTCTCTTCCCTTGTGACTTGGTGACTTTCCTTAGTGTTATGTTTGTATTTTTTTTTCTCTTTATTTTCTGTGTATCTGTTCTAGGAATTTGTTTTTGGTTACTGTAAGATTCATATATAATGTCCTATGTATATAGCTGTTTAAGTTGGTGGGTGTTTAAGTTCAAATGCGTTATAAAAGCACTATATTTTTACTACACCCCCATGATTTGTTTTTGATGTCATATTTTGCATCTTATTTTGTGTATCCCTTGACTAATTACCGTAGGTCTAGATGACTGTACCACTTGTCTTTAGGCTTCATATCAGCTATGTGAGTGGTTGATCTACTACCTGTACCCTACACTTACCTTTACCAGTGATTTCGTTTTCATAATTTTCTTATTTCTATGTATGGCCTGTTCTTTTCCATTTTTAGAAGTCCCTTTAAGGTTTCTTGTAAGGTCAATATAGTGACGGACTCCTTTATCTTTTACTTGTCTGGGTAAGTTTTTTTTTTTTCCTTTTGGCACTTTAAATATATTGTACCACTCTCTTCTGGTCTGTAAAGTTTCTGCTGAAAGTCAGCTAACAGTCTTTTGGGGGTTCCCTTGTATATAACCGGTTTTTCTGTTGCTGCTTTTGAGATTCTCTTTCACTGGTGACAGTTTGATTATAATGTGTTCAGTGTGAGCCTTTTCGGGTTTATCTTATTTGGTAGACTCTGTGCTTCCCAGACGTGGATGTCTGTTTCATTCACCAGGTTAGAGAAGTTTTCAACCATTATTTCTTCAGATAGATTTTCTGCCCCTTTCTTTGTCTCTTCTTTGAGACCCAATGTCTCAGAAATGTTAGTATGTTTGATGTTGTCCCAGAGGTCCTTTAGACTATTTTTTAAAATTCTTTTTTCCTTTTTATGTTTTGATTATGTGAAATATATTGATTACTATTCTCTTCCAGACCACCAATCCATTCATCATATAATCTGTTGTTGATTCCCTCTAGTGTATTTTTCATTTCAGTGATTGCATTCTTCAGCTCTGATTGTTTTTTTTTTTTATATTTCCTATCATTCTGTTGAAGTCCTGACCGTATTCATCTATTACTCTTCTGAGTTCAGAGAACACTTTTATGACCGTTACTTTGAACTCTTGATCTGGTAGATTGCTTATCTCTGTTGTTTTGTTCTTTTCTGAGGTGTTGTCTTGTTCTTTCATTTGGAACATATGCTTCTGTCTCATTCTACTGAACTCTCTGAGCCTCCATGTATTAGGTAGGTCAGTTATGTCTTCCAGTCTCGAAGAGGTGGCTTTCTGTAGAAAGCATCCTGTGGGGCACGGTGGTGCAAATCCTCCTAGCCGTCCAAGCCAGGTGCTCCCAGGTTTCCCCTCTGCAGTCCGCATGCTGTCTTCTGCTGTGGTTGGGCCACAACTGTTACGTGTGCACTAGTGAGCTGGGCTGACCCCAGCCCATCTGGCTGAGAGACCCAGCTGTGATTGCTGCAGGCATGCTGGCAGACAGGCAGCCCTCTAGTACAGCTGGCTCTGAGGTCTGGCTGTGACTGTTGTGAGTGCTGTAGTGGGGGGGCTGTCCACCCTTCCCACCCCTGGAAAGGGCTGCTTGGAGGGGGTGCCAGTGATGGCTGAGGGTGCACGCCAGGTATGGTGGGGAGAGGATCACTCAGGAGAAGCTCTGGCTGGGGCAGGTGGGTTGGGCAGGACGAGTTCTCAGGGGAACACTAGGGTAGGGTGGGTGGTGCTAACACAGTACATAGAGGGCATCAGAAATGGCCGTGCCAGTGTCAGGCCAGCTAGGTAGAAGGGAAGTCAATTTAAAAAAAAAAAAAGTGATGCCCACCAGCACTTCACTCACCAGAGAATGTTCCAGTATGCCCTAAAATTAGTCAGTGGATTTCCTTCACATGTACCCCCAGGTGCTTTTCAAGCTGCTGCCTCTGTGCTGTGACTGGAGCAAGGGAGGTTGTGCCTGTGCCCTTTAAAACCAGAGTCTCCCTTTCCTACTGCCTTCTGGCTCTCTACCTAAGCACCGCTGGTTTCCAAAGCCAGACGTTATGGGGGCTCATCTTCCCAGGGTAGGGAGCCCAATGTGCGGCCCAGATCTTCATTCCTCAGGGAAAGCCTGTATGGTTGGACACCCCCCACCCCTGCCATGCATGGGTCATTGGGTCTGGAGTGTGGTCCCGACGAGACTGTATCTCTCCCCCTCCTACAAATCTCAGGGTGATATTTTCTTTATATCCTTAGTTGCGTAAGATCTTTTCTGCTAGTCCTCAGGTCATTTTCAGAGATAGCTGTTCCAAATGTAGTTCTGCTTTGTCTGTCAGAGGGGGTGAGCTCGGGAGCTTCTTCCTCTGCCATCTGGATCCCGCCCCCAGCTAGCTTTCATTTTCTATTCCTATAGAATGATGAGTGTCCAGCTTGCAAAAAGGAATTTGCTCTGGATTTTATTTTATTCTACAAAGATTGTGAGACTTCTATGGAGCCAGCTGCTGGGGGGGGGGGTAAAGATTTTAAGCCGCACTCTCTACCAGTAAAAAGCTCATGACTTAACTGGGGAGACAGGAATTTCCAACTGGAAAGTGCTGGAGGTTACAAAGGCTCAAAAGAAAAGACTAATTTTATCCTGGGGCTTAAGAAAGCCTTTTAAGAAATGACCCTTAAGCTGGGTCTTGAGCTCAGAGTAGAGTTTTGTTGGGCAAAGAAAGTGGGGACAGGGAATTTTAAGCAGACACCAGAGCAGACAGAAAGGCACTGGGATGGTTGCAATTCCTGTCCAGAGCAGGACAGTGTTTGGCGTGGCTGGAGGGAAGAGCCTCTCGTCGCTGTGATTGTGAAAGCTGGGGGCCAGTTTGTACTGTATCTTTACCAGCTGCTTGGCCGGCGGTTTTCATCAGGCTTTAAATGTCATCCCAAAAGTAGTCCTTATAGTCTGAAGTTGCAGCCTTTGGTTTTCCCACTTAGAACCAGGGATTGGTGGGTTGATTGGTTGGTAGTTTGGCCCAAGAATGCAGGAAAATGGAAACCGTTCACAAGTAGCTGTTGTGTGTTGTTTACATAGTAACCTGAACTCATCATTTTACATCAATATTTATAAATTCCCCAAAGTGAATTTCTGATGTAAACATGGGGATGAACATTGAAGAATGTGTCCTGTGATTAGGTTTTTTGTTTGTTCATATTACCATTGATTAGAAGAAGTTTCTTGTCCAACAGGACTTAAAGTATCCTGGAATCTTTACTAAATTTTTTGTTCCCTAAAAAGTCCCCAAACATACTATAATGCATATCCTTGAGGCAACTTCCAAACAAATGGTCTCTATTTTTAAAAAATCAAATGTCAATAGCCAAGCAATTATTTTGATTAAACGATAATCAGATACTGGCAATTTGCAATGTCCAATTTGCAAATTACCCCTTTACCCATTTTATTAAATGACAGGGTACGCGCTAACCCTGATCACGTGGTATTTCCTAAAAATGTGACTGAGCTAACAAAGAACTTCATTATTTTAACCATCAGCCCAAATTGCCATTGTCTTCCCCAGACACACCCCTTTCCTGGCATCCTTAGTACTTACCCTAAGAGGGACAAGTTCTCAGCCACAGGATGATAGCATTGCCTACCATGTTTTTGATTCAAGAAACTTCCTGATTCTGTCCACCATTAAGAAGTTTTGAAGAATTGAGCTATTTCTATTCACTAGCCTAAGTGATCATTCTCTCCCCGTGGTGGTGATGGCCGGTGAACTTTGATTGAGGGTCAGAAATATTTCCGTGATTTTTCTGAGGTCAGATTAGAGCTAAAATTGCAGGAAACCAGCATCTCTGTGGCTGGCTGGATAAGCTAATTTGGGCTGAAAACATGGAACTGCAGAAATAGGAGATTGAAGAATTCGGTTTGAATATTCTTGGTTTACCAGCTGTATGGTTTTGGGAAAGAGGCAGAGCTTTAATTCCTCTTCTTAAATGTGTAACAAAAGGGACTCTAGCCCACATTGAGTGGCTTTGGGAGTTCTAAATGAGAGTGAAAGAAGAGTGAGGGCATGTGAGGCATGTGAAGGCCCTGTGGCTGCAAACAGCTATAAAATGTAGATTACTATTTGTGCAACACATGAGTGCTTTCTGGAAGTTCCCAAATCCAGCACAAATTCCCACCTGTACACTCTGAGTCCCTCCACATGAGACCTTCAGATCATGTATAAATTAGAAGAACGTGCCCCCTTGGCAAGTGGACAGTTAGTTTTTTTCTTCTTTTCTTTTCTTCCCTTTTTCTCTTCTTTCTCTTTCTTTCTCTTTTTCTTTTTTCTTTCTCTTCCTTTCTCTTTCTTGTTTTCTTTCGCTTTCTTTTTTCTTTTTCTTTCCCTTTCTCTCGCTTTCTCTTTTTTCTTTCCCTTTCTCTTTTTCTTTTTTCTTTTTCTTTTCCTTCCTTTCTTTCTTTTGCTTTCTTTTTTCTTTTTTCTTTCCCTTTCTCTTTTTTCTTTTTCTTTCTTTCTTTCTTTCTTTCTTTCTTTCTTTCTTTCTTTCTTTCTTTTTCTTTCTTTCTTTCTCTTTCTTTCTTCTTTTTTTTGAAGAAAGGGTCCCTTCCTATTGGCAGATGCATCCTGTGCTGGCACTTGGCTGGGAAGGCAGAGCACTAGCTGAGTGTCAGCCCCCTGAAGCCCTCAGTTGGCCCCCCTTGTGCAGTAGCCAAACTATGTTTATTTCCCCTAAACCCTATAATCTCCTCAGCAATGCAGTTAACTTTCCAGGAATTTGATTGGTTCTAGAAGTAACATTTTCTGCTAGAAAGACATGGGATTGAAGTGAAGCACATTTTTCATGTTTTGATCTGCCATTTACTAATTGTGTTAGAATGAATGACTTCAAAGGAAAGCATCTTGGTGGTCTTGTTATGTGACCTTGGGTGAGTGACTTAGCATCTCCAAATCTGTTTCTTTATTTGTGCGATGGAGATCACCAACATGTTCATCCCCAGGGTTGGTGGTATTAAATGTGGGATACCATGTCTGGGAGGGTAGTATAGGACTCAATAAACATGCATTTCCTCGAGTGCCACTTCTGCTGCTGTCTCCAAACCTGGCTCTTTGGTTTTCCCTGGGACAGGAATCCTTACTCTTTATAACTAGTTCTTCAAATCACAACTTCAAGATAATGACTTTAACGCTAACAAGGTCCAAGGAAAGTTTTGTTGACTGTAACTTCAAAACGGGGGAAAAAAACACACACTTTAGTTTAAACCATAGGACTATTTCTTATCAAACCATGTCTTCTAAAAACAAATCAAAACTATTAACATTAAGAGAGTAGATATCAGCCAAATCTGTTTTTGTTTTCAGTGGAACAAAGACCCTTATCCAAAAACGTCAGTGACCCTTATCCAAAAACGTCAGTTTTATATAATCCAGTTGATGGTCAATTTAAGAATAGGCTGGCCAGCCAGATTACAATTAAGTTCATAGAAAAAGTTGTCCTCTGAAAATCAGTGCTCAGTATCCTGATTTTCAAAATCCTCTACTATAATTAACCAAATCCTCTATCATTGAGGGACGAGCAGGAGAATGGGGGAGACTGTGGATGGAGCCCTCATAGGGTATTTCGGGACAGTTGGCGGAGTAAAGAGAGCTACTAATTGTTTCAAGAGTCTGAAGCTATACCTGAATGCACAGTGATTTCTACAATATATTTGGGTCTATCTTCACTCAAAAAGGCCAAAACTGAACTTCCAAGGTCACCTATAAAGCAGAAAATTAATGGTCTCCTCCTAGTAGGCCACCAGCTGATTTTATGAGATGTGTATATTCATATTTGAAAACTCACTGTACACGGCTTGAGATAATTTTCAAAGTTCAAAATACAGGGGTCTTCCTCTGTAACAATACTTTGACAGGAATATAAACCCATGCCCAGGTGGGTATTTCCTTGGAAGCTTTCTAGAGGGTCCTGTTGTTCAATTTGGATGGAGGTCTACTTGATTATTTATCTGCATTTATATTATGATAAACAACTGATAAGTGAAATGCTTAGCATCTTAATACAAATGTAAAATTCTAGACCAATTCAGATCCGAAGGATGTTAGCACCGAATTCCATCCCATGAAGATGTGGGTCCTTGCAGTTTGTGATAATGCTCTGCAGCTTCACTTCTGAGTCTCTTGTTTCTATTTTTGGCAGGGCAAAATCTTGATTTGAACAACTTGAAGTCCACATTGCTCTAATAAATCTGGAGACTGTGTTTATTCCCTCGGGAATAATTGGACAGATTAAAATGTTTGACCCCAGTGATTTCAGTGTGGTTCTCTGGTGATAGATTTTAGTCATGAATAGGTTGAGTGATAAATTGGATGGCTGGCAAGTGGCCAAAGTTTAAGTTTCACTTAATTTTTTTTTTTATTCCCTTTCTTTGCTTTCTCTTCCCTAGGGACTGTTGAATTTCTAGAGAAGTAAAAAGAATAAGAATCAAATGGATTGAAACCTAAAAGGCAACCTTAGAGCCCACAAGTGATAGAAAGTAGGAGCCAGGGCCAGGTTCAGGATTCAGCCAGGGTAATAGGAGTCAAAACTAAACACTGAAGTTTTGAAGGGTTGGTAGTAAAGACAGAGCCTTTAAATGTAGGCAAACCCTAAACTCAGTCGAAAATCATTAAGAGCACATGATGGGCAAGTAGTAACTTAAGACATTGACCCACCTCCAAGGATCTTATAATTTTAGCATTCAGTGTGTGTGTGTGTGTGTGTGTGTGTGTGTGTGTGTGTGTGTGTTGGAGAAGCAGGTGTGGAAATGGATGATAAAGTAAAGGGGTGTTATTAAAATTACTTCAATTTTTACATAAGACTGTCAAGCCAAAATGTATCCACCCAGCTTTATTAAAGATACTTGTCATAGGGGCGCCTGGGTGGCATAGCGTTTAAGCGTCTGCCTTCGGCTCAGGGCATGATCCCGGTGTTGTGGGATCGAGCCCCACATCAGGCTCCTCTGCTATGAGCCTGCTTCTTCCTCTCCCACTCCCCCTGCTTGTGTTCCCTCTCTCGCTGGCTGTCTCTATCTCTGTCAAATAAATAAATAAAATCTTTTTTTAAAAAAAGATACTTGTCATAAACAATCATGGTATTTCAGGAAGGACATGGTCAGATAATCATTAACAGTATACAGTTTTCAAACTTTATTCTTCAATGAACCACCAGAATCAGACTATAAAACCCAGGGAATAGGGTGACATTTTTACATAGGCAGTTGGAATCAAGAATTTAATTATTGAAATATCCCTGCATCATAATTCAAGCATTCATTAAGAGCCTCCTATATACCAAATACTCAGCATGGCTCCCAGTAGGGATTTATCATTTTAGGCCTGTAGTTAGAGCTAAAAGAGAATCCACTAGGTTCTACTTGAAGGTTTTAACCACTTAAGGTAATAGGGGAAAAAAAAAAAAAACCTTCGATATGCTTACTGTGATCCATAGGAATCCATCATTGTGTTTATTGAGGTGGTATTTCAACTTACCCCTTGAGCTATATATGAGTTTTGGGAATAGTTTGGCTATCCTTTGATAGGTTGTTTGCCTGGTTATATCTTCATTATAGCATGCCAGTAAACAAAACTAAGAATTCAATTGCTAGCATTTTAGATGAAATAGATTCGTGCAGCACATTATAGCCTCCCACACACACTGTGGAAGATCAGGTTAAGTAGTTACTGTCCAGTGGAGGAGATGGCAATGAGTCTTAATTTATCCCCTTATCCAAGTCCATGTGATTTCAGCAGAGAAAGAAAGCTTATTCCACGTCTGTCCCAGGGGGCATTGGCATAACTAGGTTCCAGCACCCCAGACTTTATCCCAGACCATTCTCCGCACAGCATTTAAGGAAGAATGGGGAAGATGTCTCAGCTACTCTGAAAGCAAAGACACCTGGTCACACAGACCTCAATAATGAAGTGATTTCAAGAATTCACACAGCAGTGATTGGTCAGTGGGCAGATTGTGCAAAGAAGATTGTGTAATTTGACCAATTAAATTCTGTGAGATGGAAAGGATTAGAGTAGTTCTCACCCATGGCCACACTTTGGGATTACCTTGGAGAGCTTTATGAAAACCCCAATATTTAGTAGACTGACCCCAGACATTCTGATTTAGTTGGTCTGGGGTGCCTGATAGGCTGGATCTTAAAAATCTTCCCGGGTCACCTATTGTTCAGCCAAGTTGAGAACCACTGGATAGTGTAATAAGCATGTTGATACACTGATAGCAGTGTTATTTCACAATATATCTCAAAAACCTTAAAAATGTGTATTCACTTGGTCCAGTTATGGAAAAGCAACACAAAAACTGAAATATATATGTATTTACGTGTCTCTGCATTGAAAAGAAGTTGGAAGTATTTGCGTGGCTTTTCTTTGGAAAAGGTTATTTTCCAAAGGTTATTTTATAGGTTATTTTCATTTTTATGTATTTTCAAAAATTTCTTTCCTGAACCTCTGTTGCTTTGAAATTTAAAAAGACCATTTGTATTGGACTCTAATAAAACTAGGAAACATTTCACAAATACATCATGTCTTCACCGCTTTATGCAAGACACAGTCTCAGGGAGTTTTGATCTAGTCAAAGACACATACCAATGTCCATCAGCATTCCGTGTTGGTCCGTGGTAAACACCAAGGTCTTGGGGTAAAACAAGTGTGGCTCATACTGTCCTTGCCTGTCTGCCTGTCTGCCTGTCTTTCCTCTGTGCTAGATTCCTAAGAGGGAAGAGTCTTTTTTTTTTAATAATAATTTTTTTTATTATGTTAGTCACCATACAGTACATCCCTGGTTTTTGATGTAATAAGAGGGACGAGTCTTAGGAGCACCCAGCCTTGTGCCTTACATTTGGTGGACTGTAGCCACACTCAAATATTTGTGGAATGAATGAATGAATGAGCGAAGAGAGATTCCTCTGACACTCCAAAGGAGACAGTGGGATTGGGGCAGGCTTTGCATGAATGAGTTGGATTTGTTTGGACGGTGTCCACTCCATGTGAGGAGCCAGCTTGGACAAAAAGCTGGGGTGGAGGCGGGTGTGACGTGAGGAGGAATGGTTTGTAGACTGCTCAACTGCAGAGACCCTTGTCTGGAGCGGCAGCTGTGCCAAACCAAAGGAATCGAGCAGAGGGATAGGCGGAAGGTGGGCCTGGTGAGAGAGATGGAGAAGGAGAGGCTTCCAGGGGTCCAAGAAGTGCATAACGGGGTCCCTCACTTTCCCTGTGCATAGAAGTGTCCCCTCCCTCCATTTGCATAACACGATTTGGGGGAAAGGAAATAGGATTCACACAAGGGAAAGGTGGTTTCCTTTCAATATAGTGAAAGGGAAGAGGAGGTTTCTTCAGCAAATAGAAACGGGCTGATAAAATAGGATTTTTGTTGGTTTCATGCAGAAAGATTTGTCACAGAAGAGTCAAATATCTTTGCATGACACATTCTCAGACAGAGTGAGGAAGAACACACTTTCTCACCATCTGAGTGTCGGGTGTTCTGTCCAGGAGAGCTCCTGACACCCAGCTCTGAAAGGGCCCGGAGAAAGTCCAGCATTTCACAGTTGTCCTAAGAACTGGAATGGAATGCACTTTGAGGAATGAAGGAAATGCTTTAAAATGTCATTTGGGAATAATTTCAACTCAAATGCCCTACTGCCGTCCTCCACCCCCACCTCCATGCCAAGGCATCACCTCTGTACAGCCCCTGGGGTTGTGCGGACACTCAAAAAAGACTTCCTGAGCTGATGGGGAGCTAGGCTGCTTTCAAAGCCAGTCAGGAAACCTCCCTGGGCAGCAATCCGATATTTAAAAAACCCCACCACTACGAAATCCACCCTTTCCCAGTTCTCCTAAAAACATTTCCTAGTCAGTCCTGAAATAGAAAGTACAGTTGACCCACAGCCTGGTTTCCCGAAAATGAAAAGCTAAACGTTGGTTATTTCCAAGTGTTTTAAAGGTAGAGATGACAATTCTGAATGGAACCAAGAATGGCAGAGACCCAATGTTAACCAGAAAGACCACCCCCCACCCCCGCCACCACCACACACACACACACCCTAAATCCATGGACAGTGGATGGAAAACTCAAATCCTCTGTGGCATGAGAATTGTCTGCACTTCCCACCCCCCGCCCCAGAGTGTCCAGGAAAACAACTCCGTGACCCTGAAGAGGCTGGAGCCTCAGAATGGATAAACCATTCTGACATCTCTGTGAAGAATGGACGTGGCATCTGGACCGTGCCCGAGCCCTCAGCCCTCCCTCATTAACCACTGTCAACTTCACATCTGGTTGCGGCTTTGGAGCCGGCGCAGTCACCCCAGGGAGCAGCGCTGGTATTCATCAGGCGCTGCTGCCTACTGGCTGGGCTCTTCCTAACTGAACCGCGCAGGCCACCCTTCTAGTTACTGGGAGCTCTGGAATCCGCGCAGTGCGGGCCTGCAAGGTGCTGCGCCAAGCTCGAAGGTGGCCTCTGGGTGCCCTTCGAGGAGGGTGTGGTGCGAGCACATGCCGGGAGGCCCCTGAAATGCCCAGGGCCCCACCCAGGTGGTCTCTGGTTCTATTGCATCGTGGCAAAAATCTATGAAAAAGAAAAAGACGTAGGCAGCTTGGTGAAGGGTATGTTATTTGGAGTCAGAACTCTGACTTGGAATTCTATCTCTGCGGCTTACGGGGTGACCAGCTCATCCTGGTTTACCTGGGGCTGACCTGGAAATCCCTAGGGGCATCTGGGTGGCTCATTTGGTTAAGGGGCGGATTCTTGATTTCAGCTCAGGTCATGATCTCAGAGTCGTGGGATCGAGCCCTGAGTTGGGCTCTGTATTCAGCGAGGAGTCTGCTTGTCCCTCTCCCTCTGCTCTTCCCCTCGCTCTCTTGCTCTCTCATTCTCTCGCTCTCAAATAAATCTTAAAAAACAAAAACAAAAAAAACTGGGAATGCTCATTCCAGGACCCCAGTCAGTCCTAGGCAAACCGGAATGTTTGGTCACCTTGGATGTTAACTGTGTAACCCTGGGCACATGAACTTTTGTATGAAGTTTCCCCGTCTGCACAGCAGGGATGATATTATCTACCTCATTATTTTGGTGGGAGGATTAAATGAAAGAGGGTGAAGTGCTTAGACCTGCGCGACCCATGTGAAGGACCACATGTGTGCATTTACCATGAGAATACTTGACAGTTACATGGTTTCAATTGACAGCAAAATCCCAGGCTGAGGATGGATGGTTGACTCTCAGCGCCTTTGCTGTCTGTTGCAGCATCTTGGGTGATGTGACTTCTCTCAGCCTCGTTTGCCCCGTTTGTAAAATGGGAATACTAGAACTCGCTGGGGCAGTATTTGGTCCGATACACCACGAATACTGTGCCTGGTGATAAAGACCAAGCCCAGAGCAAAGGAGAGCTCGGGTGGTTACTGTTAGGACTTACTATTAGCAGGAGAGACCACGTATCCCTCGCCAGTGCGGGGCAGGCGCGTCTGCCCCTCTTCTCCCGCCGACACAGGATCCCCTTCTCCACAGGGCACACGTCCCCAGGCCCCGAGTAGATGCCTGAGACTGCTGATTACCCAACCCTCTATGTACTGTGTTCTCCTATACATACATACTTGTGATAAAGCTTAATTTATCAATTAGGCACCGTGAGACATTGACAATACAATAGAATAATTCTAATGCTATACTATAGTGGGCGTGAATGATCTCTCTCAAAATCTTATTGTACGGTACTCACCCTTGTCCTTCTTGTGACAAAGTGAGACGAAACGCTGCGGGACGAGTAGGGGTGAGTGACAGGCATGCTGTAGCAGGAGGCCGCTACTGACCTAACTATAGGTCGGAAGGAGAATCTTCTGTTTCCAGCTAGACCGTAGATAACGGGGGGATACTGTAAATCCTGGTTTCCCCCCAAATGCTGTGATTTATCCTGTGCATTTGAATACGAATGCCTGGACTGAGAGGCGCCCTGTGGAAGAGGAACAGACCACCTAGAGATGCCCACACACCCCGAGAGGGTCACCTGAAGCCTCTGCCTCTTAGGAGGAAGAATGGCAGGGACACAGCGAGTCCAAGGGCATTTGGGACCACTGTACCTGCCTCCCCCACCCACCGACCCACCAGCAGGCTCTACAGACACGGCCCTGTTGATGTGGCAAAAGTGAAGGCATAGACAACGCCCAGCTCCCTGATCGCACCTGTCAGCTGCAAGCCTGAACACGCCAATGGGCCCCACTTGGCAGCTCCTGGGTTTGCATTCTTCAGAGCACCACTCGGTACCTGATGGGGGACCCCATCTGTAGGAAAGAGTATAAGGTTATATGGGGTTCCTGTGGCTCAGTCGGTTAAGCATCCGGTTCTTGATTTCAGCTCAGGGCATGACCTTGGGGTCGTAGGATCGAGACCTGCATTGGGCTCCACGTTCAGCCGGCAGTCTGCTTGAGATTCTCTCTCTCCCTCTCCCTCTACCTCTGTCCTCTCCCCAACCCCCACTCTCTCTCTGTCTAAAATCTTAAATGGCAGGGACACAGCGAGTCCAAGGGCATTTGGGACCTGTCTAAAATCTTAAAAAAAAAAAAAGAATATAAAGTTATAAATAACCTGCTTCTAAGGTTCTTTGCTTTTTCCCTGCCTCCTACATTGCAGTCAGCTCTGAATCCTCCGTGACCAGGGTGCATGGTATCTTATGGTCCTAAAGTGCATGCCTCAACTAAAAGTCTTGGGTTCAAATCTTAGTGCCGCTACTTACCAGCTGTGTGACCTTAGGAAATCTACTTACTCTCTCGGGGCCTTAATTTCTCACTAGCAAATGGTGATAGGGATCTTCCTTATTGAGCGGACGTGAGGACCGAACGGGTTGATCTGCGTAAAGCAGGTGGAATAGCACCTGGTCTGTAGTAAGTACACCGTGCTGGCTGTAATTATACCTTATTAACTCATGAGCTGAGATCTGAAGGATAAAAAGATGTAGGCATAGATTGTCTTACAGACCTAACTCTGTAAACAAATAGAAAAAAATAGAAAAGGAGAGTCGTTCACATTAGGTTAAAGAATATCTACTTCTTCCCTGCCTCCTGCAAAAGACTGACACCCCGCAGAGATTGGCCAACTGTTTCTAACGTGTGCACGGCAGTGGGTGATCTGTCCCGTAGATCGCCGTAGGAACAGATCAGCATGTTGGGGAAACCAAGTCAAATGTGCTTGCTTAGGCTGTCCGTCGGACCCATTCGTTTCCTGAGCCGATTCTTCCTAAAGTGCAGCCTGCACCTCTCCCCCACCTCACCGTGCCTGAGTCAAGAGGCTGGCGTTCCAGCTGCCCAAAGCTTGGCCTGCATTTCCCCATTGCTTTCCAGTGTGTTTTTAATTTTCCTTTTCTGGTATTCATTAACAAGTGAGGCAGGGGTGGTTGGAATTGCTGGGGACATTTTCCCTAGTGGTTTGGAGGCAGAAGAAAGGGACTAATGAGAGGAAGGAGTATGTGGTCGGTGGTGATGTAAGAAGTCCATCGGCTCCCCAGGGGGAGAGCCTTTCAGGCTCAAGTTCATACTCCAGGTCTAAACGAATTCCCAGAGGGTGGGCTTGACCAACTGATGACCTCTCTTACTTATTAACTGATGTTTACGTCACTTGTGACTACACAAAAGTGCTAATGACTTTTTTTCATGTATGGTTTCTAGTAGCTTCATGAGCGGTCATGTAATTCGATCCCAGGGAACATGGGTTTTAACTTAGAGTAGGAGAAAAAGGAGTCCAGACAAGGAGGAATGACTTTACCTAACATCCTTCAACCAAAGAGATTATTGAAGAAGTTGCAGGTATAGTGAGTGAATTATAGAAACTATCCAATCTGAACTCAGGAAGTTCCCTAAGGGGGTCGTGTGCTCAGGACTAGGCTGCCTGAGAACAAGAGGAATCCTATGAATAGGAGTGGTGTTACTGTTACTTGAGTCTTATCCAAGTAACATGATCAGGATTAATTCACAAGGGTGGGTCCTGCTCGAGGGTGGGCTCAGGGAGCTCAAATGGGACTCTTTCGGGAGATGATGACTGACGCATTTATTTTTATCTTAAACACAAGAATTTCTAGTACTGTGCATCAAAACAATCATGAAACACTAGTCATCATATATTTAAAATATATAGCCTGCCTTCTTCGGGGGGGGGGGAAAGATAGCCTGCAACAAATAAAACACATCTGGGCCAGCACAATTAAAAGTATCAACAGAAAGCATCTGATGAAAGGAGCGAGGGGAAAATATAGCACAGGGCATTATGCTAAGTGAAGTAAGTCAAAGACAAATCACGTATGATCTCACTTAAATGGTGACTATGAAAAAAACAAGTCCCTAGATACAGAGAACAGATTGGTGGTGGGCGGGAGGGGGTTGGGGGTGTGAAATGCGTGAAGGGTGTAAAAAGGGACAACTGTCCAGTTATAAAATAAGCCTTGGAGCTTAACGCATAGCATGGTGACTATAGTTAATAATACTGTATTGCATATTTGAAAGTTGCTGAAAGGAGGTCTTGAAAGTTCTCATTACAAGGCAAATGTGACTGTATAGGTCACATTTAGGCTGCTAAGTGGACTTACTGTGATCCTTTGGTAACATATACAAATATCAAATCATGCTGACTTGATGTATACCTGAAATGAATAATGTCATATGTCAATTATATTTCAATAAAATCCATCAAAAGAAAAAAAGCTATCTGGGCCAGCACAATTAAGTATAAACAGAAAGCATCTAATAAAAGGAATAAGAAAAAAGAGCTGTTTCCCGAATGTCTTAGGCTGCTGACATACCCACGTCCATGAGTGCTGTGAGCACACTGTTGAGAATTTCATGGTGAGTGAGACAAGCTGGACTTTCAATCTCACGGAAGATGTGTTCTTTTCAGGGGAGACATGTATTTACAAGGGAAGCAAGTAAACCTACAAAATAATTTCCAAACATGTTTAGGCCAGGAAGTGGAATCAGGTGCTGGTGGGAGAGGTGGTCCCTTTTAGATGGACAGTCAGTCTCTGAGGAGGTGACTTTGAGACTTCCACTGTCAACTTCATCCCTCAGGCTCCCTCCTCCCCTCTCAAGTGTTGGCGTTGGATTTCTCAATGCCCAATTATCTCCTGCCCCCATGGGCATGGCTTAATCCTGCTGAACCTCGGAAGTGGATTATGGACCGGTAGTCAGGTGTCTTGGGTTTTAACCCCTACACACTCCCAGCATCTGTCCTCCTCTTTGGTCTCTCTTCAGCTCTGTTTTCTCCTTCCCATCAATGTCCCTTGGGACAAAGTCCACACTGAGCCCAAAATGCTGGTCCCCACCGCATACTTGCATCCTTGGGGCCTTTGAATGTAGCATTCATATCTAGACTGCCACACCAACGTCCTTCATTTTTCTAGACTCGGCTCTAGTTTCATGGCCTCTGGGAAGCCTTTCCTGGTTACCTCCAAGCAGAGGGAGTGTCCCCTTCCTCTGAACTCTTGACACTTGGCTCATACCTCTATCTCTTTCAGATAATGTGGCATGGTGATTTTTTGTTTTCATGTTCATCTCCTTGAGTGCATACACTGTGTAGAGTTTTGTGGGGTTTTTTGCATCCATAGTGTCTAACATCATGCCTGATATACAATAACGATGCTAATTACCGCTCATTGCTCCTATATTCCAGGTACTCTTAGGCACTTTGCATGGATCTTTAAATCTTATGGTAAACATTATTGTGCCTATTTTATATCTGGGAAATGAGGCTTAGGGATTAAAGAACTTGTTCAAAGTCACAGAGCAGGAAGGTGGCAGACTTAGGATTCCCACCCAGATGTTTTAAACTTGAAAGGCCTTGCTGTTTCCACTTCACTGTGCAATCTTTCTCAGGAAGCACTCCATATGTGTATATTGAATGAAAAACAAAGTATTTTAAAATCACTCGCCCTGCTCTACCAGCATAATCCATCAAAAGATGTATGGTAACTATTACTTAGTCCTATGTGTGTACTAGTTTTGGAACCCAGATCAAATAAAATCCTATTGGGCTTTAAGGAGGGATTTTTTTAAAAAGTTACTAGGGAAGTATGTGAAAAGGGGAAGGGGAATAAAAAAAAAATGTCTGCCCTCTTCCCTCTCATCTTTCTCCTCTAGAGTTGAGGTGAGGGAAATTAAAGGAACATCATGAGCTTGCTGAGGGGGAAAAAGGAGACAGGCATCCCAGGACAATCACGATAATTATGTTGTGGGATCATGGGGTGAATCCATCCATTCCCTGTTTGATAATTTCAATAAAGTGAACACCAGAAGGGTGACTGTTGCTTAGTTCAACTCAACAAATGTTGACTGAGTGCCTGCCGTAGTGAATGCACATGCTATTCAGACCCTCTAAGAGGCATCTGAGGAAGCAAGACTTTGGCCCTTTATAGACTTGCCCAGAGCTAAGTGGTTGGCTGGGGCAGAGCTAATGTGCCTCAAACGTAGGTGGGGAGTGACGTGGAAATCCACAAGATGACTCTTCCCCCAGCACCAATACGAGCACCAACGAGGAAGTCATCATGTTCCTAGAAGGATCAAGATTTCACAGTTTGGTTATATTGGCTAAATTTTAGAACCAGACTCTTCCCCAGCCTTCCTTTGGAGCTTGCATACTGTAGAGAAAAAATAAGCAGGGGGGAGGGATTGGGGATAGAATGTGCCAGAAAAAAAAAAAAGTTGCTTTAAAGAGGGTGGTCAGGGAAGGTGGACTGAAGATGAGGGAGCAGACCAGGTGGGAACCTGGAGAGAGTGTTCCAGACAGGCAACAGCAGAATGCAAAGCCCCCCAAAGCAGGAATGTTCTGGGCCCTGTGAGAGCCAGCAGGAGGTGAATGCGTGAGGGGTGGGGATGAAGGCAGAAGCAATGGGACAGAGAACACAGGACCTTGCCAGCCGTTGTGAGTGCCTTATGCTCTGTGGAGAATAGGTGGGGAAGGGAGACCAGTGTAGAAGCAGGAAAGCCTCTTAGGACGCTGTTGCAATAATCCAGGCGTTGGTGATGGTCGCCTGGACCGGGATGGTGACAGTGGAAGTGATGAGAAGTAGTTGGACTCTGGATATTATCTTCTTGGTTATATTGGAGTGTTAAAGAAAGAAAGGAATTGGGGCTGACTCTGAGGTTTTGGGCCTGAACAACAGGAAGGATGTAAGGTGCTGTTCAATAAAGCTGGGAAGATGTGGGAAGAGCTGGTTTGGCAGGGAAGCTGAGGGTGTTTGGATATGTTAAGTTCAAGGTGCCTATGAGATGTGGAAGTGAAGACATGGAGGAAGCAGGTTGATATATGAGGCTGGGGCGCAGGGGAAGTTCTGGGCTGGAGGCCAGGCCATGGGAGGGGAGAAAGCATGGAACCCCACAGCCTCGATTCCAGTCCCAGCTCCACTCTGTGAACCTAGACAAGGCTTTCTTCCCTGCTGACTTCCCTATCCTCATCTTTGAGGTGGAGGTGGTGTTGTGACTATTACAGGGAAGTTGGGAGGGTTAAAGAAGACCACATATGTAGAGCGTAACACAGTACATAGTGGATCAATAGGTAATCGCTGGCTTCTGCCCAACCCCCTTCTGGGTTTCCAGACCCTGTAGGGAGCCCACAGTCCATACATATCGGGCAAAGTCTAGAATGTCAGCATGAGGAATTGGGACTATCTGATAAGCAGTGGAAATTTAGTAAAATAAATTGTGTTGGCAAGGTTAGGATGGATTGGATGGGGAGAAAGACCAGGAATGAGAGATGGGCTGGGTTGTGTTGCAAAGCAAAGGAGGTACAGGGACAGGAGGGCCAGGGTGGTGGCACAGGAGATGGAGCACACACGTTCGAGGCCCACTCTCAGTCTGCAGCATCACCAGCACCTTGAAAAAGCTTTCTTGGAGCCAAATCACCATGGGTTCCTGAGAATCTCAATGGCCTGTCCCCCTGTTGCCTTGTCCAAGGACACAAACAAGAGCCTATTGCTATCTCATGGTGACCATGTCTCTTGCAGCAGTCCCCTGGCCTGGCCCCGAGGACCTTGAGCAAAATTTGAGTCACTCTTCCTGTTCAGTGGAGCAGCTGAAGCCTAAGACCCAGCCATTGGCAGGGGAACTCACTTCCCTCCAGAACTCCAGATCTTGATTCTCTTTGCCTGAAAGAACAAATACATCCATTAGGGTTGAATGGCTCCCTTTCTCATTATGTAATAGCTCAGGGCAAGTAATTAGCTCTCTTCACAGCGAAAGACCAAACAGTTGAGAATTCAGTCTCCTCCTCTGACTTCTCTGACTAGAAATACGGCTGAGTAGAAAATCCCAAATAAAATATTAAAATGCAAGCAGAACTGACAAGTACATTTAACAAGGTTGCAGGACACAAGGTTAACTTAAAAAATCAATTGCATGTCTCACTACTTGCAAAGAACAAATGGAAACTGAAATTAAGATATGTTCTAGACAGTTATGTCTTCTGTGACTAGAAACAGTTTTATATCTCCCTTTCCAATCGGTAAGCTGTTTACTACCTTTTCTTGCCATATTGCACTGGTAAGAACCTCTAGTGCCGTACTGAAAAGGAATAGTGAGAAAGGATCTCTCTGTCTTGTTCCTGATTTCAGTGAAAAAGCACTCATCTTTCAACATTAGACATGTTAGCTGTGAATGTCTTCTAGATATTCCCCGGTTGAAGAATTTCCTTCTTATCCCTACTTTGCTGAGAGGTATATACATATAATATTGAATTTTATTAAATTATTTCTGTACATACAAAACAATAGGACTGGGGCAAATCATGAAAGGGAAGCCCCTTTTGGAGCCATCTCCCCTACACATAGGTACACACACCCTCACTCAAGTGCAGACAGAGGGAGATTGGGGAAAGACTAAAAAGGGTAGCACTGCCTCAAAGGGGACTGAAAGGAGAGAAATGGGTAAGACCCACTCACTGGCAGGGTTTGTTTGTTCTAATTCCCAGAGGTAGAAATTGTCATCCCTTGAGGTAGATCTGGCCTACAGATGTGGGTTTTGTTTGGCCCATGCCATGGGTTTTAAAATGTTGAATTTGTTGTTAACTTTTAAAAATCAAAAGACTGGGGGCGCCTGGGTGGCACAGCGGTTAAGCGTCTGCCTTTGGCTCAGGGCGTGATCCCGGCGTTATGGGATCGAGCCCCACATCAGGCTCCTCTGCTATGAGCCTGCTTCTTCCTCTCCCGCTCCCTCTGCGTGTGTTCCCTCTCTCACTGGCTGTCTCTATCTCTGTCGAATAAATAAATAAAATCTTTAAAAAATAAAATAAAATAAAATAAATAAAAATCAAAAGACTGCACATTAGACACTGGATTTCAGCTTATAAAATTTTCATTCCATCAACACTAGGCTGTTTTTTTTTTCTTGAGGTGTAACTGACATATAACTATATTAGTGATTAATTTCAGGTATACAACATAATGACTTGATATTGTGAAATGATCACCACAGTAAGTCTAATTAACATCATCAATTGCATAGTTACAAATTTTTATTTTGGGGAAAAATTTTAAGATATACTCTCCTCCCAACTTTCAACTATGCAATTCAGTATTATTAACTATCGTCACTATGCTATACATTACATCCCTACGACTTTTTTATTTTGTAACTGATGTTTATCTTTTTGGTCCCCTTTGCCTATTTTACCTACCCCTACATTCCCTCTCTGGCAACCCACAACGTGTTTCTATCAGCTTTGGGGTTTTTTTGTTTTGTTTTTGCTGCTGCTGTTTTAGATTCCACATCTAAGTGGAGTCATACCATACTTGTCTTTCTCTGACTTACGGCACTTAGCATAATGCCCTCAAGGTCCACCCATGTTGTCACAAATGGCAAGATTTCCTTCTTTTTTATAGTTCAATAATATTTTATTGTATATATACCATATTTTCTTTATCCATTCCTTTATTGATGGACACTTACATTGTTTCCATTTCTTAGCTTTTGTGAATAATGCTGCAGTGAACATTGCAGCATGTGGATGTGTTTTTGAACTGGTGCTTTGTTTTCTTCAGATAAATACCTAGAAGTGAATTGCTGGATCATAGGATATTTCTATTTTTAGTTTTTTTGAGGAACCTCCATACTGTTTTCCAGAGTGGCTGCTTCAATTTACGTTCCCATGAGCAGCACACAAGGGTTACCTTTTCTCCATATCCTCACCGAAACTTATTTCTTGGTCTTTAGTAATAGCCATTGTAACAGGTGATATCTCAGTGATATCTCATCGTGGTTTTCATTTGCATTTCCCTTACAATTAGTGATGTTGAGCATGTTTTCACATTCCTGTTGGTCATCTGTATATGCCCATTTTTAATCTGATTGTTTTCTGTTATTGCATGAATTCTTTGTGTATTTTGGACAGTAACCCTTTATCAGATATGATTTGCAAATATTTTCTTCCATTTTGTAGTTTGCCTTTTCATTTTGATGGTGGTTTCCTGTGCTGTGCAGAAGCTTGTTAGCTTGATGTCATCCCACTTGTTGATTTTTGCTTTTGTTGCCTTTGCTTTTGGTGTCAGGTCCAAAAAGTCATCACCAAGACCGATGTCAAGAAGCTTACTGCTTATGTTTTCTTCTAGTTGTATGGTTTCAGGTCTTACCTTCAAGTCTTTAGTCCATTTTGAGCTAATTTTTGGATATGGTGTAAAACAGTGGTCCAGCTTCATTCTTTTGCGTGTGGCTGTCCAGTTCTCCAGCACCATTTATTGAAGAGACAGCCCTTTTCTCATTATATTCTTGCTGCTTTTGTCATAAATTAATTGATCATATATGCGTGGGTTTATATCTGAACTCTATTCTCTCCCATAGATCCATACATCTCTTTTTATGCCAATCTATAATGTTTTGATTGCTATGGCTTTGTAAAATAGTTAGAAATCAGGCAATGCCTACAGCTTTGTTCTTTCTCAAGACTGCTTTGGCTGTTGGAAGACTCTTGTGGTTCCACACAAATTTTAGATTATTCTATTTCTGTGAAAAATAGCTTTGGAAGTTTGATAGGCATTGCATTGAATCTAGATTGCTGTGGATGGTATGGGCACTTGAACAATATTAATTCTTCTAATCCATGAGCACAGAGTATCTTTCCATTTATTTGTACCATCTCCAACTTCTTTCATCAGCGTCTTACAGTTTTCAGTGTACAGATCTTTCACCTCTTTGGTTAAATTTATTCTGAGGTATTTTACTTTGATGCAGTTGTAAGTGGAATGGTTTTCTTAATTATCAGAGATTGTTAGTATATAGAATCACAACAGATTTTGTATATTGATTTTATATCCTGCAACTTTACTGAGTTCATTGCTTAGTTCTAATAGTCTTTTGTTGGAACCTTTAGGGTTTTCTCTAATATCATGTTATTTGCCAATAGTGACAGGTTTACGTCTTCCTGTCCAGTTTGGATCTATCTTATTTCTTTTTCTCAACTAACTTCTCTTAGGCTGGTCTGCTGGAGACAAGGACCAGTGAAGGCCTGTAGCAGCTGCTGGACCCTTGAAATGGAGCAGCACACCTCACCACGGTCCCCACCTGGCCTCGCCATCCTCATTTCCTCCCTTCAGTAGCATATGAGTTTACAAGACTTGGTTTAAAGTAGGATCAAACTGGGCAATTAATGAACTCAATATGAAGAACAGACTTGATGTCTACCTAGTTCAGAAGTGAACAAAGAGGGAAAGAACGTGAGGAAAGTTAGATCAAAGGGAGGTTGTGTAGTCAGCCAGACTATTACGGTGAGGTATTGAGGCTCTTTCTTACAGACAATGTATATTCTTCTATCCTAAGCGGCTAAGTTCACTGTCAGAAGGGACCCCTCCACTCCAAAACAGCTCATGCTTCCTGGTTGGCTGAATTCAGCAGGACACCCCATCAGAGCCTCTGTGAATTATGTTGGGGTCTATCCTGCTTCAGGTCAACTCCTGTTAGTAGCAAACTCATGGACTTGGGAATTTTTGCAAGAAGGGAGTTCATTTTCTCTTCTTGCTCCCCATCCTCTTGCAAAAACAAAACAAAACAAACAAAAAGAAAAAAAAATTCCATGGCACATCCATTGTCCACTTCTTATATTAAGACTGATATGCCTTTGCTAATTTTGGTATAGGAGCTCAGGATCCCAACACAATTATTACCAAAAAAAAAAAAAATTGATTTTTGGAGTTGCTTTGTTGAACAGATGGCATATCCAAAGTGCATAGTTTGGTTGAAAAATGGTTTTTTTATGTTCCTTGTGTTCATCCTTCAAGTTCATGGCCATCACCCATCAGCACCTGAGAGTACTTAGTGCTCGGGATAACTAAAAGGGAGAATAAATCCTGCTTGCTTTGAACACAGCCCAGGGTTCACTGTACGTTCCTGTGCTGGCCCATGCTAATCGGCTCTTCCCTGCTCCTCCCCTCTTTGTGCTTATGAATCAAGAGGCCTCAGTATTAGTCACCAAAACAGAGATAATTAGTGAGCACAAGCTGCTACCTTCATAGATCATTCTGTGCCTTGGATTCAAGCTAAGCCAAGAAACTGGAGCAAACATCACACGATTATAAGTTGCTTTAGCAGAGCATTTTTTATACAAGGCACGTGAGTCTGAATGTTTAAATCTAGATTCTGTACCCACCCCCCCAAACTGTTGTAAGGCTAGCTACAATAGGAGGCCAAAGGGAAAGTAACTCCCCCCATTTTATAAGGTTTTCCTTTCCTAGACTAAAAAATGTGACTCTGGAACCTCCAGGACTTAGAACAGCAATGGTTTCTTAAGGGTATAGTCTTCAGATATTTTAAATACCTTAATCCTCCACGTGGATGTAACAACAGAATAAGATGTCCCTTTGTTCCACTGAGATATGCTATATCCTCCCAGGAAGCCATGGCTTGTGCCTTTACCAGCCATTTGTCCAACTGGAAAATTCATTTCCTGCTCTGGCAGGCCACATGGTCAAGGGCACTGCTGCCCTGAGAAAAGGAAGACTGTTTCCAGTCCAACTAAATAGTCTAGGAACTTCCTTCCCATGCATTGCTAACCAAATATTGCTGGCTTATGTAGAAGTGTTCCACTCATGTTTTATGACTTTGGAGCTGTTCAAATGCATGCTGGCTTTTATTTTTTCCATCACACGGTGGTTCTTCCAATTTTTTAGTTTCCCATATCAACCATTCTGCTATTTTTAAGCAGAACAATTTCAAGCCAAAGGAGCTAATCAGAACAGTAAAACCTTACCAGTTCATGCAAGGAGATTGAACTCCTTTGGTGAGGGAAAGACTGGCATTAAAAACAGGAGGCCTGTTTCATCTTCCATAAGATAAGGCTATAGGATTATATAATCAAAATCCTTTTCTACTAATACTAAAACCACATTTCATCAAATCTAAGATGTCATTGATCATATAAAACATATTTTATGTACCAACAGTTTTAAATATTTCCACTGGTTAAATTATTCCAAAACACCTTTAAACATTTCCCTGCAGTGTGAGGATTGGTCACATCAGACTCCTATGGCTTTGAAATCCATTCAGACAAATTTGGTGACCTTTCCTGCCCTCTAGTTGTATTGTTTGGCATGAAATAGTCCAATCCTACAGAATGATCTCAGTAATGAAATATAACACCGCTTTTTAACTCCTTGGGGGCATCTTTCTTTCTAAGCAAATAAAGCATTTACTTGTCTCTTTGCAAGAAAATGTGGAATTGCTCTCCTCCTAACAATGACGATTTGCTTCATCAACATCAAATTTACGTGCCACTGCTCTGTTTTTGAGACTTTTTATATATACAGTAACTTTTCATTTCAGCGCTGAATCATAATGTAATCTTTTCTAAGACCTTGAATGGCAATTCAATTCAATGGCGTAGTACCAAGAATGGACACAACTCAATGGAAGTTACAAGATGGCCCCCCTGCGACTGTGTTTGCCCTGCTCAGATAAAGGCATCTGCACATGACTGCAGCTCGGCAGTAGAAGCTGCCTGACTCCCTCCATCACCATGCATCCTAATCTCAGGGATGTTAGAGTATGAACGAACAAGCATCCCAGAATGGATCAATTATGGAAGTAGCTACAATCTCCTGATAACTTACTGTATCTCCGGCAGGGTACTAAAATCTTGACTTAATATCGACCCGACCTCACAGCAGCCCCAAATGTATGTGTAGATTAGGAAGTTTAACCAGGTTAATGGAATTGCCCCAGACTACGCAGGTAAATTTCAGAGCAAGGATTCGGATCCAGACAATAAGCCGTTCTGTCCACCAGCTCTGTGTTTCTACAGGCCATGTAAATTGTGTGCACATCAACCATAGATTGCTGCTGGGTTCCTTTTACTTTCAAAAATGCTAAGCATCACTCCAAATAGGCTCTCAGAGGGTTATTTAAAATAGCTCAACCACATAAGATTTTCTGTAATGAATTGATAAAAAATAATTTATAATTAGCACATCCATTATAAGCAAATGGCCAGTTCTTAAAGGGGCTCACCCTCGTGATTTCTGCCTTCACAACTGCTGTGGGAGCTGGTGTGGCCGTCGGCAGCTACCTGCTCACCACAGTACAATGAGATCGTCGACTCATCCCCATCTTCTGACCAAAACCCTACCTGAGGGCTGAAATAACTTTCTCAGTGATACATGGGCGTACATTCTCCACAAAACATGGACCTAGATCAGCTTACACCTTGGCCTCCTGGCCCTTGAGCCGGCTCTTCAACATAGAGAGTGAACGGTTATAGACAATGATGGTTTTCTTTTTATAGACCGTGAATGTAGCTTTACTTTCCCAATGTTAGAGGACATGACAATGCATGGGACTTCAGTGCACAGGAGCCCCCGGCTCCTGGTTCTGGCCAGCAGCCCAGAGGTAGAGCATGGAAGCCAGCAAGTTTGTCTCTAGAGAATACCCCTGTGGCTTTGTGGTGATGGCGATTCTGTTTCTGCGGACGGTTAAATATGGAATCTGGGAGGAGCTTTGTATTTATGTTCAGTGCTTTGGGAACCAACCCCAAAAGAAAGGACTGAGTGTGACTAAGGGCTTTTGTGGTCAAAATAAACACCAACAAGAGGGAATTGCCAAGGCCAAACAGTTGAAGACTGCCCACCTCAAGCTCTAGACTTGTAGACACCATGACAACCGTATAAATTTGCATGCCAGGGGCCAGTGTAGAGAGTGCTTTAAGAGAAAGCAAGAAAGCATCTTTTAAAAATTGTTTTCTCAAGTCACCAAATCATTTAGTTGGTAAGTGTATATTGAGTACCTACGTGTGATGAGGGGGAGGGGGGACAGAGGAATGAACAAGTCCTGTTCCAAGTGCAGCAAGCATGAGTACTCAAAGAAGCTGGGTTGAACAATGAGCAAAGCCAAAGCCTTTTCTGACCTCCCACTGGTTTTGTTACAGCTGTAAAGGTGCTTCCCATTATGGCCTGACCAAAGACAAGAAGAGGCGCTCTCAAGATGGCTGCCCAGATGGCTGTGTGAGCCTCACAGCAACAGCACTCTCCTCAGAGGCCTCTGCAGCTGCCACTGTCTCCTTGGTGACAAGTGAGCCTGGCCTAGACAACCCTGCCTACGTGTCCGCAGTGGAGGATGGTCAGGCAGCAGACAGCCCATTGGACTCTGGCCAGAGCAACCGAACTAGGGGTGAGTCAAATGGGTGGTTTTCTGGGAATGGGCTCCTCGCCTTGAGATTACCCTCTGTGGACTATTTACTGTAGAAAGTTCTAGAAATATTTTTTTAAGGGCGAAATCATTCTGGTAGTTTCGGCAGCAATCCAATGTCCAATTCTCCAAAGTGAAATGAAACCACAAGTACCTCAGATCATTAAAAATGTGTAATCGAACTTGGTGGAAGCGGCAAAGTTGGGCCTGATGATTCACCACCCCACAGTGATGGCACCTTCCCATCCATGCTGCTCAAGAAGAGTGCCACTACCTTCAGTCCAGCCCAGCAAAAAAGAAAAGCAGGCTTTTAGACCATACAGCTTTCATTGTAGAAAATGGAGACAGTACAGAGAGGCAAACTGCATCATCCTACCACCTAGAAGTAATCAAGTAATTCTTATGTTCCTGTGTATATCTGACCAGACATGCACATTAAAGAGGGTTTCTGTGAATGTGTAGCTACTGTTTCTTCCTTCTCTTTTATCTCAGCATGGCCCTTTGAGCGATCCACTATCAGAAGCAGATCTTTTAAAAAAATAAACCAAGCTTTGAGTGTTCTTCAAAGGACAAAGAGTGGGAGTGCGGTTGCCAACCAAGCTGACCAGGGCAGAGAAAATTCTGAAGACACCACTGCCCCTGAAGGTAAGACCTCCCCCGTGAGTCTGGACATGGGCTGGGCTTCCAGAATGGCCTCAGGGGTGATGAGAACCAGACCACCACCCATTTTCTAGGACACCTCTCTTCACAAGGGCATAAGATATTTTTTGCCTTGATTAGCCTACTTCTCACATAAGTAACTAAAGGCAGAAATGATTGTTCTCTTTTCACAGAGGTTGAGCAAATAGGTTTTGGAGCCCTTACTTTCAGATGCTAGCTTAACACATATAAGAAATAATAAAAATTAAGTGAAAAGCATTTACAACATGGCTGGCATGCAGTAAATGCTATGTAAGTATTTTTCTCTTATTACGACTGCGTATAATGTGTGGTTCTGAGCGTGTTTTTCATGCATTAACTTATTTAATGCTCACAACAAACCCATGAAGTGGCCATTATTATTATCCCTCTTTTACAGATAAGAAAATGGAGGCACAGGGAGATTACTTAGCTTGCCCCAAATTACCTTGCTTAACGTTTGAATTCAGGTAATGTGGCTCTGGAATCCAGGCTTCCGTTGGATCTTAGATCCTTTGTGTTTATAAATGCAGCTAGGAAATACTTTCTTTTTATCTTATCTTAGAACTTCAGAGCAGTAACAATAGTTTTTTTAAAAAAATGGAGCTTTCTTGTGTGCCAGGTAGTGTTTGTCCTAAGTCCGTTAGATGTCACAGTGCTAAGGGGTAGGGATGATGGCGATTCTCATTTTACAGATGAGGAGACAGAGACCCAGAGAGGAACTTGCCCAAAGTCACCCGGCTAGGAAATGACAGACCTAGGACCTTAGCTCGGGTTCTCCCGCTCCAGAGCCCGCTCCAGCAACCCCTGGGTTAAGTGCCCTCCCCTCCTAGGGGCTTGAGAGGTATATTCCAAACCACTGGCTTCATCACACCTTCAGAGAATCCATGAGCAGTCCTAGAAAATCCCTCTAGCTTACTTGTCACCTCTCCCCTCTGTGGGTGCGTGCATGCGTGCTTGCACGTGCACACACATACACACTCACACACTACATGCTCTCACTACTCTGAGCTCATTGCATCCTGGGAATACTGTGTCTCTCTCTCCCTTCCAGGCTGCTGTTCAACTTTCACTCCCACGCTCCTTCAGCTGCCATTCTCATTCCTCCCAGGCCCCGCCTCCTCCTAGAAGCCCTCCCTGCCTCCCTCAGTCCTCTTTCCATTGTGTTCTTAAGCACCTGCATCTTTATTATAGCAGTGTCACCTTTCACTGTCCCTGCGTCTGTAAGAACAGGGGTTCTCTTGTGAGTGTTTGTGTCCTCAGGGTGAAGCATCATATTTTGCTGAATGTGCAGTGAATATGGGATTACAACTCCCTTTCTGCCACTCCTCCCTCTTATGAAAGGGTCCTGAATTCTCCTCTATGTAAAGTTTTCTTTCTGCATAAGATTTATTTGCATGTTTATTGCAGAAACCTTTTTAATAAGAGATTCCTGTGTGAAAGATGCTGGCCTAGGCTCTACAACTTTATATAAAGCTTATCAAATCCAGTTCCTAGCTTCAAGAGGCTCATTCATGACTGCAAGAAAATAAAATACCGTAAGAGTGAGCTATAAATAAATGGCAGTGGCAGCCCCAGGGAAAGGAGCATCACTTCCAAGCAGGCAGTGTAACCTGTGTCTACGGGGCCGGTTTATGACCTGATGGGCATTGGGATCTTGACTCTGTGTTAGAAAGTAGTGGGAGACGAGGTTAAGGCTGGATTAGAAGGGTCCTGGATGGCATTTGGGAGTCTTGGTTCGGGGCAGTGAACACACTGAAAGCTTTGCAGAGCGTTATTGCAGGATCTGCATGATGTTCCCGGAAGACGGCCGCCATGTTACATGTGCAGGGGCCTTAGAGTGGGAGAGAATGGCTTTCTTCAGATGCTCCAGGAAGCTATGACTCCAGAATGGGGTGAGGTGTTAGGACTCGGGAAGGCTTGAATGATGGTCTTTTCAGGATTTGTGAGGCAACAAAGCTTTCAAAAATGGCCTTCGAGTCTCACTGCTTCAGCAACCTGTGAAGTCCCCTGGCATAGTTTATCCATCCTTTTTACGTGGGTAAAGAGGCTCCGCTGTTTATTGGCTGTGTGACCCTGGCCAGATTACTTAACTTCTCTGAGCTCCAGCATTCTGTCCTCTAAAAAGCAGGGATGATAATAATCTTCATAGGGTTGTTGTAAGGACTAAACCCCCAAAATATGCATGCAACTGGCTAGCTCAATGCCTGGCACATAGCAAACACTCAGTAAATAACATCATATCCCTAGTCCTTCAGTGAGGACACCATATTGAACAACTCTATTTTATTCCAGACCAGCACAAGTTCGGCAGTTGAAAAAAAAAAATTTAGCTTTATTTATTGATTTGAGAGACACAGAGAGAGAGAGAGAGAGAGAGAGAGTGTGTGTGTGTGTGTGTGTGTGTGTGTGTGTGTGTGCTGGGGGGAAAGGGAGAGGAAGAGAGAGAATCCCAAGCAGACTACCTGCCGAGCAGGGATCCTGACATGGGGCTCCATCCCACAACCCCGAGATCACAACCTCAGCCAAAATCAAGAGAAGGATGCCCAACTGGCAGAGCCACTGAGACACACCGAAAACTTATAGTAACTCTTCAAGGTCACTAGGGTCTCACTGGCGTGGTTCTGATGAACATTATGTACAAATGCAACTGGGGGTGTTCTCTCAGACTCAGATCAAATGCCCTGAGTAGTTTCGGTTTGGGAGGATGGTTTTTGTAAATCTGTTGGTGGGGGAGGGGGGTAGACAGGCAGGGGGAGGGGAACAAGAACCAGCAGCTTTGATGATTACTTCTAAATCTTTCTTTGTTCAAAGTGATTTTTTTTTTAAATCACCATTCCCCGTCACCAGACCTGTTCCAACAAATGCTTATGGTAACGCCTACTTAATGTAATCAAAGCAGTTTAAACATTAATTGAACTCAGTCACTCAAGTACTGTTAGCACCAGGAACTGACAGATTAAGGCTGCTGCCCGCAGCCTTCAGCAAAGCCCATGCTTTCGTTAAATTACATCCCAGTGGAGGTTAAGGACCCACATTTGCAACCTCTCAGGCTTCCTCTGGCTGCTAAATTGCTTTGTTTATCATGTTCTACAATACTTTGAAATAATTTTAATTCTTTCTGCATTGTTCCTGGAGAGTTGAGCCCTTCTTAATGAACTCATAGTTCATTAGGGAAAATGGACTAAGGTCATGGGTTTTGAAAACAGCACATTCGGCAGAGCCAGACCTGCAGTTTGCCTCTTCCCAGATGACTTCATAAAGAGAGAATCTCAGGCAAAGGCAGCTGTCAGCAGCTACAGGAGATGAAAGCATCTCCTTCCTCCATGTCCACACTCAAGCAACAGTGGGGGGCGGGGGGAGCTGCCGCCGCCCCCAAACTAGGTGTAGATTGCCTGGCGTTTAATGGCATCCCTTCTGCACGCTTCTACCCAGACTGAGGCAGAGGACGGCTCCAGTCGGCATTGCTGGCTTATAGGTCTATAGGGCAAGTCCCCTGTGGGACTGCTGTGCATCCCTGGCTCCACAGAAACCCTAGGAAGGTGACAGGATGGCAGGTCACCTGGAGCCCCAGGCTGTGACTGGCTCTGAGGGCCACCTGATTTTGCAGCCTCCTGCAACCCTGTCACTTCCCCGCTCTAAGCTCAAACGTCCTCACGTGTAAAATAAAGCCATTCAGCTGTCTCTGTCGCTATCAAACCAGACAACCAAGGAAGCTCTTCTGCATGTGGGTGCAGGGTGGGGTGGGGGCTGGTGGGGACCGTGAAAGATTTCATGTGGAAAGAAGAGTCTTCAGGTAAAAGATAAAGTTTGAGGCCCCCGACTCGGTCTCCGGATCTCCCGTGAGCTCTGAATTCAGCAGCGCAGCCAGATCAGGCATGAGCCTCTGGAAGCCACCACCTCTCCTTGGTCACGAATCAGGCTGTGTGACTTCCCGTTATTGACAACAGTGTCTGGGGGAGAGGCCTGGGAATTCCCTAAGCCTGCAAGAGCAGGGTCTTCCAGGGAGAAATCTTCAAAATGGCCTGAGAAGGCAGAAGAGGGTGTGTTGTTTTGTTGCTTGATAAGTGAGTGCTGAAACTGTAGTCTATTCCTCATGACCCTTCGTTCTCCTCCACCCTCAGGAGGCTTTGGCCGACACTTGGGATCTGTGCACACAGCCGCGGAACAGCCAGAAATGATGTCCTCAAAGACCTTAGAGTCCAGGGGAGGATGTAAGAAATGAGCATGGATGATAACGGAAGGCTCAGTGCTGGGAGCACTAGAAGCTTTAGGGGGGAAATGGGATGTTTAGACAGAGCCGGGAAAGAGAGGGATCAAGGTAGAGTTTAATTGAAAGGGATCATTTCATGCGAGTCTTGAAGAAAAAATTGGGTCTAGGCCTAGAATGAAAAACATTTCAGTCAGAGAAACTGTTGCTGGCACAGAGGCAGGAAAATGGAAAACATGTACAAGGAACGATGCATCGTTTAGTTTGGCTGAAACCAAAGTTTGGCAAGAAGAAGAGTGGTTGGAAATGTCCGTTGGGTGGGTGTCTTAAATAAATACTGTCTTTGTTCATTTTAGTCTTTCCAAGGTTGTATCACCTGATTCCAGATGGTGAAATTACAAGCGTCAAGATCAATCGAGTGGATCCTAACGAAAGCCTC
This sequence comes from Ailuropoda melanoleuca, assembly GCF_002007445.2. Classification (NCBI taxonomy): domain Eukaryota; kingdom Metazoa; phylum Chordata; class Mammalia; order Carnivora; family Ursidae; genus Ailuropoda; species Ailuropoda melanoleuca. The sequence goes on from NC_048228.1 coordinate 69,465,720, forward strand.
TCCATTAGGCTTGTGGGAGGCAGCGAAACCCCGCTGGTCCATATCATCATCCAGCACATTTACCGTGACGGCATGATTGCCAGGGATGGCCGGCTACTGCCAGGGGACATCATCCTGAAGGTAGACGCGGTCGCTGTGGGGCCATGGAAAGGCGCTCAAGAAAAATCCTTCAGAGCCACTCAGTGGATAGATGGAGGAAATGCTAAATAAATGTGCAGCCGTCCCTTTCCGTAGTTACTCTGTTGAGAGGACTCTTCATCTGAGACTTGTAACGGAGATCTTTGTCCCCTTCCATCTTGTTCTTCTAGTCTCTCCCTCTTTCTGTAGAAGGCTATTCCTCCCTCTGTATCATTTTGTCTGTCCTCCCCTCCTTTCTCCTCTCCCCTCCAGCTTCTGTCCCTAGTCCCTCCCTCCTCCTTTCTACCCCCTCCTCCTACTTTAAGTAACAATAACATAAAATAACATAAAACTGGAGCTCATATGTTGTTTTTAGAGCAGATTAATGGAACATTTTGTATTTTATCTAGTCACTCCCATTCACGCACCCCTCCACGGTAAATTTCCGGTGGCTTAATGGCCCTCCACGAGAAAACCCAAAAAGAAATCCTAAGCTATTCCCACCAAGCCACAGACCTTCCAGGGCAGGCAGGTGGGTGGAACAGCACACCTTGTGCGTTTCTGTCCTCTGAGGCTTGGGTGTGAGGAAGGATGTGAGGGAAGAACTTTAAGAAGAAGAGAAAGGATGAAGGGAGAATTGTTGATCAGACAGAAGTCAGACATGTGACAAGAAATCCCTCCCTGGTCATATATTCCCTGTCTGATACCCAGAGGAGAGTTTCATTCCATTCCTTCTAGGTGGTTGAGGGGCCAGCTCCTGACACATCATGAGCTATTTCTCTGGCAAAGAAATTCTTTTTTTTTTTTTTGGAATAAGAGGAGAAAGAATTTAAAGCAACTGCTTTAAATTCACAACAATCCTGAAACTCCTGCTGGCCTCTGAGGTGGAGTACAAGGCAGGGCCTGTTGACCTCCAGAGAGCGTCCACCGTGCAGTCAGTGACACTGTGTGTGGCGTCCCTCCAGAGGGAAGGAGCTGTCCTGCCTGGGAGGGCTGCAAATAAGACATTTTGATTCTTAGGACCTTCAGGTGGCCTCAGCAGGCAAAGGGCTGCCAGGACTGTCTAGCAGATGCCCCGGCCTTCTCCTGGCCTGGGTGCGATGGGGGGAACCAGACGCAGGACAAGTGACCGGGCAGAGCAAGGGTTGTGAGCTCCCCCCCGCCTCCCCCCCCACCACCGGGCTTGGACAAATGCGGTGAACTGCTCTGTGCACGAGCACCTCCATCCATCCCTGGAGAGGCTACAAAAAAACCGGGGATGGAGGGCTGCAGGAAGACCTCTTAAAATTTCACTCTGAGCCTCCTCTAACCATTGGCTGCAAGGACAAGAAACCCTACCCAACCACAGAAATTCAAGAATGTGACTGTCTCTCTTCTGCGGGGCCCCTGTCCTTAGACCCTGAAAGAGTACTGTGCTCCTGTGACGTTGTTTCCTTGCGAAGCAGTGACTACCACTAGGGGCTACAGCCTTCTGGCTGGGCCTGCTTATTAGCCAGGGTAATGAAAACCGGAAAGCCCCAAGCAGCATCAGCCCTGCAGATAATTAATGAGGCACGAATGAGAGGGCGGAGCTTGAGGACATTCGAGTAGCATGATAAAGTGATCCAGGCTTTCAGTAAGAGAGCCTAGAAACTCATTCACATCAGTTTATTTGAAACTATACAGAGATTTTTTTTTTCCTTTTGTTGAGAACATGGGCAAAACACCTTGTAGGCAGCGACCACCTGAAGGCCACATGCACGCATGCATGCACACACACGCACACGCATGTGCAGTGGCGGGGCCCGGACGTTCCAGGATGGATGACCCAGGGAGAAAAAGTCCCTGGAGATCATTGGAAGGACCATGTCTGCTTAGTTTAATCTCAACAGCAGTTTAGTGTAATCATTTGAACTCAAATGAGAAATTTTCTTCTTTTGCCTTTTCCTATTTTTTCATCTTTTTTTCTCCCTGTGCCCCCTGCCCCCACCCACCCCTTGAGCTGGACACTGAGTTTGGCAAGCAACAGGAGTGAGGGCTGGGACTCTGTGAATAACCCTGGGGGCCTGTGCAGGGACGGTGGAAGAGAGATGGCATGCACCAAGAGTGAGCTGAACAGGGGGTACGGGTAACACAGAAGGAAAGTAGAACTGGGAGTAAGGTTGGAAGATGGGGGTGTCTGCAGATTTGGACAGAGGAGAGGTGACAGACCAGAGCAGGCTTTAAGGAAGGGTCCTGCTGATGCTGTGAGCCTGGGCCTTCTAGGAAGGGTTGTGGCAGGGAGAGCTGGCTGATCCGCTCTAGCTTCCGGTCCCCCCCACCCAGGTCAACGGGATGGACATCAGCAACGTGCCTCACAACTACGCCCTGCGCCTCCTGCGGCAACCGTGCCAGGTGCTGCGGCTCACCGTGCTGCGTGGGCGCAAGTTCCAAAGCAGGAGCAGCAGACAGGCGCCGGATGCCTACGCGCCCCGCGATGACAGTTTCCACGTGATTCTCCACAAAAACAGCCCTGAGGAGCAGCTTGGAATAAAACTGGTGCGCAGGGTGGATGAGCCAGGGGTTTTCATCTTTAACGTGTTGAATGGTGGTGTGGCAGACCGACACGGTCAGCTGGAGGAGAACGATCGCGTGTTAGCCATCAATGGACACGACCTTCGGTACGGCAGCCCAGAAAGTGCAGCTCATCTGATTCAGGTGAGTCCCGGGTCCTTGCCAAGATCCTGGCTAGAAACTGCCGGTGTGAGTGGGATGTTCATTACCCTGACCCACCCGCCCTGTTACCACCATGTGTGACATGCGGTGCCCCCCTTTCCAGGAGTCAAGATTGACGGGCCAGGTAAGAACATTACATAAGCAAATGATGTGTCTCAGGTTCACAGTCATTCCTTAAGTGTTGCCAGCCATCCAGTCTGACTGCCCTAGACACTCGGGGTTATATGCTGCAACCTGACGAGGTTAAGATCACTGAAGATCAGCAGGGTTGTGTCTTCCCTGTATCCACTGTGCCATTTGAAGACCCAGGGGTCATTGAGATACATTCTGGACATATCCAAGACGTCTAGATGTACTAACTCCCATAGGAAGCTACCCTCCAGGAATCCTCACTATGGGACCAGCTAAGGCGAAACCAGTCTCCATGGCTGAGTCCACCCTCCTTGGAAAGCCCATGGAAACTCAAGTACGAGTCTAGGAGAAGGCTCCTAAGAAGAGAGGCATACAAATTATGCTCCCAATAGCCTGATATTCGTTCAAATTAATTCACTTTCCTGACTGGCATAGCATGATCAAGCCCTAACATGTATCTTGTTGCCTTTGGCTGGGTCGCCATGTTTTTCTACTGTTTAATAAGCTGCCATCTTTATTCTTAGAAGGACAGGCTTTGTTCTGGACTCCTGTACTCTAACCCATTTATTCACTCAATTGGCCAAGATGTATTAAGCTTCTGCTGCTTACCTCGCCATGTGTCAGGTACAGAGAACACAGAGATGATGGCCTCTGAGGCTGTTCTCTCAAAGGAGTCCACAATGTAGCACAGGGCATGGACTTTCTGTAAATAATTGCCATATGGTGTGTTGGTACCATAATGGAGAAATTAAGTACAGTGCTGTTTCAGATGAAGGAGAGAGTTTTGCTTGCATGGGCCTAGGAGTTCTTTACAGAGAAGATCTTGAACTGGGGCTTTGAGGAATCACTAGAAATTCTCTAGGTAGATAAGGCAGTGAGGGTCATTTTAAGGGGATACACCACAAAAGGACATTTTCCTGAAAGCTGGTTAGGAAAAGCGTTAATACCTGGAGCGTGGTGTATATTTAAAAAAGCAGCCATAGACAAGGTGGGATTGGGAGGCAAGGACCAGATCCTATGGAGTTTTATGAGCCAGACTAAGAAGTTCAGACTTTATCCTCAAGGCCATGGGGTGTCATTGGAAGGTTTTAAGAAAGGAAGTGACATGAGTTTCTAGATCTCTCTTGAGGTAGTAGAGAGCTGATAGGAGAGGGGCCAGATTTGAGGCCTTATCTTCTGAAGCATTTGCAATTACCTGGCACACTGTGTCAGCTTGCACTCAGTGACTAAAGTATTGATACTTCAAGAGAAGACAGCGAGTCAGCAGCAGCAGTTGACCGAACCTTGTACCAAGCTCTGCTGAGGATGATAATCAGAAAACAGAGCCTGCTTTCTAGAACTACGTCACCTAAGCACACACAAGTCTCCCTACCCTGGATTCCAGCCATGGAGTTCTTCCAGGTGTTGACAGCTCTCTTCACTGTCACATGTGTGGTATCTTCTCCCTCTTCCTCAAGGAGAACCAAGTAGTGTATGATACTGCCCTTTTACGTGTGGACAGCCTGAGGCAAAGATGCAAGGGGACTTACCCCACTTGTTCTGTCCATGAGGATAGGAAGCGCATGTGGTGTCTTGGCCTCTGAGCTGTGGCTCTTGGTGGTGTCCCACTTTCAAGGTGATTCTCAACGTGAGGGATGTTTATCTGCCCAGGGCCCTAAGGCCGCAGTCTGTGGAGCCGGTGGAGAAAGAAGATCAGAGTCACAAGTGGCATTTCCCCTCTGGAGTTTATGCCATCTGTTCCCAAGTCCATATGCCCGGCTTCAACTTCTCTGAACACCACACTTACACAACCAACTGGCTACTTGGTATCTCCATGTGAATATCTAAAAGGCGCCTCAAACTTAATGTCTAAAACCAAATCCTTGACTTCTCTCTACTCCTTGTCCAACCTGTTCTTTCCTCAGGCTTTTCCAGTCTCTACAAATGGCACCATTGGTCCAGTTATTTGGGCCAGAAGGATCTCTTATGCCCTTCAATATGCTCGCTCTCTAATCCATTTCTCACTACCTCCACAGTCCCTCAGCCATGCTACCATCAGCACTGGGTCTCTGTGAGAGACCTCCCACCTGGCCTTCTGGCCTCCACACCTGATTCTCTACCTCTGCTCTCTACATGGCAGTTAGACGGCCACTCGACAAAGTCAGTCCCATTGTGTCACTCCTGCGCTCCACTCTCTGATGTTTCCCTAGACACTTGTAGTAAAATTTCCAAATCTTAACAATAGCCTTTACAGCCATATGTAATTTGACCTTTAGTTACCTTTTCAACTTCATTTCTCAAGCAAAGTAGAGGATTTCTAGTACTCTCACCCTTGTCTTACCATGCTCAGTCACGTCGCCTCCTTGCTACTCCTCCTCAAACATTGCAAGTCCTTTTTCACCTCAAGGCTGACGTTCTCGCTATCTCTCTGACTGGAAGAATCTTCCAAATGTCTGTCTAACCGCCATGCTTCATTCAGGTCTCTCCTCAAATATCACCTCAGAGAGGCCTTCACTGACAATCCCACTTAAAATAGCTTCTCCCACCCCCAGCTCTATATCCTTTATTTAATCTGCTTTATTTTTTCCTACCAACTAATTACTTTATTACCTGTTGGCCTAGTATAGAATAATACAATAGAGTATTGTATCTCAAGCACTTAGAGAAATGCCTGGCAAGAAAAAACACTCGATACCTATTTGCTGAATGAATAAATTCAGTCACGTTATAAAAATGTAAATATACAGAAGATGGAATTTATACAATAATTTCACCCCTTAGGGATTTTTCATCAAACCATTGACCAAAGAACAAACACCAAAGCTACTTTTACATGCTATTTGTCCCCAAGATGGAATTTCTACATTTTTTCTTCTTGAATTTGTTCGGTTATGATTGGTTGAGTGCCTTCTAGGTGCCGACGAGTGTGTGGTACAGTGGCAAACCAGACTGACACAGTTGCTGGCCTTGTAGAGTTGGAATGCATTCCTGTCCCTGATCTCAAATACAATGAAGTCAGCATTTAGCAGGTGCTTCTAGGCTGTATTTATCAACGGGTGAGAGCAGAAAATAGACAACGTTTATGGAGGCATTAACCCATGGAAAAGAATCATTTTTCTCGTCATGAACAAACTGCACTTTAAGCATGATTCCCGCCGCCCCGCCGGCACCTTTGGAACTAAACTTTTAGGTGATCATCAATTTTTTTTCGTGTTATATTTGTCGACTCCCTCTGCAGGTCAGTCTGTGCAGCTGACACGCTAGGGCTAATGTGCCAACCACACTTCCAACAGTCACACGAGAAGCTCCCTTACTCATGCCATTTGGAAAAATTTTGATTACATGTGGCATTCTACTTTCGTAGATTAATAACAGAAGAGGGAAAAGTTTTTCCCTGAGAAAGTAAATTTATGAAGTAAAATCTTGCCTAACACTGGGACTTCCTAAAAGAGTCTTCTGCTTACTAAACAAAGCCAACGTGCTTTATAAGCAGGGGAAAAGGAAAAAAGGTTCTTTTAAAGGCTTGGGCAAAGCTAGTTGGAAAAGAAATGGAAAAAGTAGAGTGCTGGGAAAATCCAATTAAGCAATCTCAAGAGTGGATTTTATTTATGTGATACTTGTGACACACACCAGGCTGGGGAATTAAACTTAATACCCTTCAAAGGTGGAGACTCAAGTTACCAACCAACCCTTGGCTGCCTGGCCTTCGTGTAGCTCCTCCATGAATCACACTTGCCTTAGAGAGAAATTCCCAGACAACATGTCCTTTTGGTCATGTTTTCTCCCACAGTACCACACTTTTGCCTTTTTCCCCATTATTTCAGGGAAAGGTTATTACAGAGAAGCCACAACTGTTTGAAATTTGACCAACTTACATATGTAGAGTCCTAACCCCCACTTGCTCATCAACCCCGGGTTCCAGAGCCCAGGAGTGAGTCGGACTCCTCTAGGAGGAGAAGCCCTAAGGAGACAGAAGGTTCAAATATGGAGCAGTTGATGGCAATAAACTTAGGACAACTTTATTTTTCTCCATTGTCAATTTCTTAATTTTTTGAGCACCCTGTCTAGAATCATTGTAGATGGGGCGCCTGGGTGGCTCAGTCAGTTAAGCATCTGCCTTCGGCTCAGGTCATGATTCCAGGGTCCCCGTGTCAGGCCCTCTGCTCAGTGGGGAGCCTGCTTCTCCCTCTCCCTCTGCTGCTCCCCCTGCTTGGGCTCTCTCTGTCTCTGTCTCTCTCTGATAAAAAAAAAAAGAGAGAGAGATTGCTGCTCTCCCTAGTGATCAGGTGCAAATGATTTATGCTGACAACACTATGCCTATTCTGAGATGCTCCCATCTATCCGCAGTTCTGGGGCAGTGAGTTCCAGTGTATTTGGGAGTTCAAATATATACAATTAAGAAATGAAGAAAGTAATTTTGGATTTCAAATTGGAGTCTCCTTCCTGTGCCTTTTTTTTCCTAGGCAACTCCCAGACTGGAGGCAGAAGCCGAAAAAAAAATTCCCGGCCATTTGTAGAGGTGATGATAACCTCTAGGCTTTCATTAAAACTTACAGATGTGTAAATTTTTGTTTCCTTTGCATGAATTAATATTTAAATGAGAAGTTATGTTATCAAAGAACAACCAACAACCAGGCTCTTCAGACTTTTCAAAAGAATGTGAGCGGCCTCTAGACAGAGCCAGAAAGTAAATAATGAACTACTCGTATTACCTATATTTGTTCTGAAGACGTGATTCTAGCTCATGAGTTCGGCACAACTGGAAAAAAGACCGAACTTTCGTCCCCTGGAGCCAGTAAGAACTGCCAGTGAAATAAGATCTGATAGATCAATGTGCTTTTTACAGACCAGCACAGCTAATACAGACTCGAATCCCCATTTAAACCCATTTTCTTAACATGGCATTGTAATAAATTTAATACAAAGGCGAAAGAATACATAAATGTAAAAACCATCTTCTTGAGCTGAATTCTTAAAGTCCAGGTGATTTTTATACAGGGCTCCACATTTCATGCGTTCATGATAAAGCATGACTTGGTGAACTGTACCAGCTTTTCGGCTTCAAATTTTGTGAGTGAATCTCCCACACAGCTACACACTGTGACTATTAGGGAATCTATTTTTGTTTTAATATTAGGGAATCTTGAAGCTTCACTGCCCTTCCTCCAACTCAAAATATCCCCCCACACGCATTTTTTTTTTTAACACCAGGGAACAGAATTAACTACGAGAGTAACTTCTAGATACCATTAAAAAAAAAAAAAAAGAGGCAAAAGACTTGGGTCATTCTGCTGACTCGGCAATCAACAGCCAGAGAGCTCAAGAGCTAAATTCTTATTGTGACCTTGTCACTGACACCTGTGTGGCCCTGTGTACATCAGGCTGTCATCATTAGCATCTTAGTGTTAACTTAATTAACTTAAAAGATGTGCTTCTGGGAGCAGAAGGATGAGTATGGAGCCAACGTGGGAAAGTAGACCAAATTTCTGTCTCAAATCTTTTTCTACCCTGGTCAAATCCTAAGGTCCTCTTCACCACTTTTCCTCAAAGCCTCTTTAATTTCCTTATTCCTTGGCCAGTCTTTGGTTGCTCTTTTCTCACTGAAGTGGTTGCTGCCTCTCCAGCAGAAGATGTTCTTTATAAAATGTGCCAGGCGCTGTGCTGGGTGCCCATGTTTCAACGGTAAACAAATCAGTGCACCCCAGGTTTGCTTGCACCGAGCTCGTTTTCTAGAAACTCTCCACTTACACTGCACCATTAGCTTGCTCTGGAATTCTATTTCTGGAGCCCCCAACTTACTGCTCAGTGAGAGCAATTCTGAGTATTCTGAGAGAGTATTCTGAGTATTTTTCTCAGAATTTCTCTTGCTCACTGGAAGAGAAGGGTAGGGCAAGGACTTTGTTTCTGTACCTCATTGTGTGGAATGTTGCCAGGTCAACGAATGACCGATGATTTTGGTATTTTTCTAGTCTCTCGACTGGTGATGGTTCTGACACCTCCTGTGGTCTGTATTGCCATGTAGGGTTTATGGGCCATGCGTGATCTCAGAGCTAGACTGTGCTGATAGAATGTGTCCCTTAGTGAGGTTCTGGGAACCTCCCTGTCATCTTTTAATTAGTAGTAGTGAAGACAGACATCTATGGAGTTCTCGGCTTCACAGAGCTAATCCCCTATGGATGGGTGATGTGGGAAAACCGGAACCCCATCACGGAGGTCCTGGGTACAGGTGGTCCGTCCACGAAGAGACTTCTCTGTATTGGGTCTCTCTATACACCCCCGACCCACTCAACTTTATTAGAGGGAGTCCAGAGTTCATCAAGCTTTTGAGATGACTTGAAAACATAGCAAATAGGAAATATCAAAGAAAGTAGAAATATTTGACCTGGAAAGGAGAAGAGCTAAGGGAGAACAGTGAGCCTTATCTTCAAATAAGATTGTCATGTGGAAATTGATTTGGGGCTGCCTGAGAGGGCATGACTGGAGCCAATGGCTAAGCAAGAAAATGGCACATTTAGCTCAGCCCAAGGACAAACTTTCTAATTAGCGCTATCTAAGAATGGCACACCCTGCCTTGGGACACAGTGAGTTCACCATCATTGGAGGCACTGAAGCATGAGCTGGTGACAACTTGGGAAGGATTTTGCAGGGGAACTGAAGCCTGGGTTACAGAGAGAATATCGAATTAGATGATGTCTGACATCTCTTCCCTATATGTGACTTTTTAATGATCTGGAACCAGTGCTCCACAATTTCCCAGGGCACTGTGAGCACAAGATAGACAGATTGACAAAGATAGCCAAGCAGTTGGTGGAAGGGAAGCTAACATGGGGCAACCCCAAACAGTAGAAAATCAAACTTAGACTGTCTCACTCTGGGATCCCGGGAAAAGAAATGAGTAGGGAATGCAGATGCAGGATGAATTATTTTGAAAATGCTTATTAAAACCTTTGTTGGTGGAACACTACGGAAAGACAAGCTTATGTTATTATAAATGCAACTGTAGCTCTCACTTGTCTCTGTAACGAGGGCTCCAGGGCCAAGCATGGGTGGTCTGTGGACCCATACTGGTGTTACAAGGCTTGTGTATATATGGTCTCCCTGCTCTGTGTAATAGTTTGGATGCCTGACAGTCCTCTTGGAAGTTCCCTGTTTCAGGTCTTTAGAATGTAAAAAACCGTTTTATTTAAGCATATACATATATATTTTTTTAAAGCAGCAAATGCTGTAATGTATTTGGTTTGAGTCAATCCTTTGCAGTGAACAGGTGAAGAAGCCCTGGGTTACGTGAGAAGGTCACACCTTGAAGTGCAGGTGCACTATCCCCTCTCTGTCTGCCCTAGTTATCACTGGCTGCCCCCGCCATTGCGTGGCCCTGTGCCGTGCTAGAATAGTAGAAAGACGCTATTACAGCTCTGCAAAATGCCTCTCCTGCTTTGTGCGGTGGTGCCTTTGATTTTCCATTTCTCTGCTCTGTGAAGTTTCTGATCTGTGTGGTATCCTGATGTGATGAACATTTCCTATCAGCCACAGTGGCTTTTGCAGGAAAAAGAGCCATTCCCAGGCTGAACATGACCGTACAAGATGCTTGCCTTACAAGACATCAGCGTAGCACTTCCAGACTCCTCCTTCCAATTACAAGAGATGGGATTTTATTATTTTTAAATGGGCTCCATCTAAATGAGGCTCCCAGGCTATGGTATGCTACTGTGCCCTCTGCTTGGTTCTGTCACATAAATATTATTGGCAGTCTTGAGTCAAATCTCGAAAGAGCAGAGAAAAATAATCCTTAAACCATCACCAAAAAAGACAAGCCTTATCATGATAAATGCTACTCAGTTTTAACTCTTTGTTTTTCTCTGAATATTAGATTTTTCCTATTTCCTTGGCTAGAAGTAATTGGTTCCACTATAGAGAGTCTTATGTGCATAACTCATATCTCTTTCACGGCACCTGCTTCTGACTGTCCCTGAAGTAGGACAAACGGAGGACAGGAGCCATGTCCCCAAGGCTCTTCGTGAAGTGCCTGGCCCAGAGCAGGCACATGACAGCCATGGGGACAGAATGGCTACCAACAAGCTAAGGCCCCCAGGGGAGAACACAAAGGCCATCAGAAGCACGTCCCTTAACCTATAGAAAGGAGAGGGGGAATTGAATGCCTTTGCTCTTGGAAGAGGAAGGAGAAATAGGTTAAGCAGTCAGCCTATGCAACCTGTAATCATCATGTCCAGAGTTTGCCTCAAAAATTGAGGCTGTTTAAAGGAGAGAGAAGAAACATCACCCAAAAAGGATTGTCCTCTAGCCTTGTCTGCTACTCAAGAAGTTACAACTGTGACACCTCCTCTTGCCCAAACTGCAACTTTCCAAGAGACGCGAGACAGAGGCCCTCCTACCCGTCTTGTGGCATGCTCTTCCTTTGAGCGTGGCATGGAAGCCGACGGGCCTGCTGCACCCATCTTTCTGGCACATATGATGGGGGTATCGCAGTAAAAAAGTTTCTGCTCTTTTGCCTCCCCTCACCCCCCTTCTCACACTTCGCCCTCAGACCAGATTCACACCCACGGAAAGAAAGGCTTACTGGTTCTAAGGGCTGTTTCTCGACGTGGAATCCAGCTGCTTCTGAGGGCTAGAGCCAGTACAAACAATTCGCCTGTTTTCCACCTTACGACTTCAAACACTAGGAAGGAAAGCGAATCTGATGGAGTCTCCCTGAGAGCAGTTTGTAAGGTGGCTGGTAAGAGCCGCAGACCCGGCCTTGTGGAGAATTTCTTTTCAAGCGATTTGATACCAGGAACAACGCTGTTGTTGTTCCTGCCAACAACTTACTACCAAAGTCAGCATTTGAAAATCCAGTGAGAAGTTGTGTTTAAAAATGTGAATTAGACGGCTCTCGCAGGCTGCTCCTTGGCATTCTGAATTTTGCCTGGGAGGTGGATTGAATGTGTCTCAGATTTTCCTCAATTCTTACGAGGTGCCTAGGTCACATGATTGCTCCTGGGCCAAGTGACAGGGATAACAATATGCGGGCCAAAGACAAACCCACTGCTGAGATCCTTCAAAACATCGGCGTTTCCCTGAAGATAAGGAGCAAATTTGCGCTTGGCAGTTGGAATTTTGACTGGAGTGTTTGCCCCTTCTCTCTTAGTCATTTTTGCTCCAGAAAGTTCCTGGTGATAACCTCATTAGGATAAGTGAGGCTTACAGTTTAAAGGAAGAAACATTATGACAAGGTACTCCTCTAAGAATTGAGTTTAGCTGGCTCGTCCCGTAGTGCTTCATCATTGTTTTCTGAGCCTGTTAGTTTTCTAATGATGCACGCTCTGTAGGTGACAAGAAACACCAAACTGAGGGCCTCAGAGGGGAGGGGGTGGGGGAATGGGATAGACTGGTGATGGGTAGTAAGGAGGGCACATGTTGCTTGGTGCACTGGGTGTTATATGCAACTAATGAGCCATGGAACTTTACATCCAAAACTAGGGTTGTACTGTATGGTGGCTAACATAATAAAAAAAAAACACCAAGGAATTCACGATAGGCGAACGAACAGAGGGAAGAAGGCATGTAAATGAGGGCTGGGTAGACCAGCAAAAGGGACACCTGGGCCTTATGTGGAGGAACTTGAGTGAAGGCCTTGAACTTGCTTTTCGGGCCCTGTTCAGGAGGACTTTTGTAATCACAGAGACAAATCCACTTGACTGGACCACCATCCACCAATAGACCCTCTTAATGCACTTTAGAGGTTGTATTTTAAAATTTCATCTGATTTACAGCTACCCATTGATGGCCCGTAAGTTTCAAGAGAGCTCTGAGAAGAGATGTTTATTCATATAAGGATGCGAAACAATGAACGTTTGGGCCGGTTATTGTTGGACAACCATGGAGATCTGATTTCATTGATGGGGTTCTGATTGCTTAAAGTTTTGAAAACAAGGTCAGTCTTCATGACCAGATTTTTCCATGGTCTGATAGCCACACCTGTAAAGGAAGAAGGCAGGCAGGCCAGTGTCCATCTCTGCTGTTGTGGTGAGTGGTCAGGGGATGGGGTGAAGAGAGGAACCCCAGAAACTTATTCCTCTCTTCTCCACTTGTCCCCAAATCTAGTCTTTCTTAGGGACCTTTCTAGTCAACTCTGAGCCATCAGGGAGCTTTGTTGATGTACATTTCACAGGGCTAAGGTCTCCTCTGCCTGCCTTGGGGATCTGGAGCCTCGGTTAGCAGTTCTGGAAAAATGAGTAATGCTCTCGAACAGACATGAAATTCATCTGTGGCAGAAAGCCAATTTGCAAGTTTATGGTGTGGAATGGACCTCCCCAGTAAGCAATATATTTGCTGTTTGGAATGTTCTATGCAAGCATCAATGTATATAGCAGAGAGGAAGAGGAGTCAGAATTAGTGATAATCACATAGAAAATAAAGGATCAAGGCAAAGGCCTTTAATCAGGCTGTATTGGAACCTATTAAGTCATCCCTGTATTCCTAAAGTGTTCATCCTTTCCCACGCCTGTGTGTTTAGCACTGCAGATGCATGATTTCTCTTCCTGCCACCAACTCTGCTCCTTTTTCTGTACTGTTTACCTTCAATCTGGGTGTTAGACTTTACACTGTATACTCTGTTCTCTCTGAAAAGTCCTTCAGACGTGGCTTGTGTTCAATGGAGCCATCCCTTAAAAACAACAGTGTTTGATGATGCCTTTGCAAAAGCTGTTGCATAAGTCAGACCTTTGTAGTTTTTTCCCTTTGAAACAGGTTTCATTTCCTGATTTAAAGATAAAGGAAATAATTCTCATGTTCTTTCCAAATTACAAAACGGGCGCTGCCATGAGAAATACTAGACACCATTTTTTTTTCCATTAAAAAAAGGTAGAATAAAACTCTTATCTTGTTAAGCCCCTGGTGCTGGACACTTTGCATGGAAGCTCTGAGAGTGGCTAATGTCTGTGTCTTTTCACGCAGGCCAGTGAAAGGCGTGTTCACCTCGTTGTGTCCCGCCAGACTCGTCTGCAGAGTCCTGACATCTTTCAGGAAGCTGGCTGGAGCAGCAACGGCAGCCGGTGCCCAGGGCCAGGGGACAGGAGCAGCACTCCCAAGGTGAGCCCCAGCCAGGGTATGTCTGCTTCTCTTGCAGGAAGCTATTTCTTGCGAAGGCTGCACACTTTAACATCTCTAAGTGTAACCTCTGGACTTCATCACTTGAATGCTGTTTGACTTGTCTTGTAAAACAAAAAGGCTGAAGTCCCATCCTCAGGACCTGATGAGATAACAGGTGTCTCCCATCCAAGCAAGAGGGAAGAAGGTACAGGAGAGTGTTGAAACTTGATCTTACAGACTTCATATGGGGACATAATTTCAAGTCAAAGCCAAATAGATGTCATGTTTTTCCAACAGTCATTTTGCTTAAGGACTGTTTTCATTCATTTTGAAATGAAATGGGATTTGCTTGGTTTTTGACTTTTGAGTTCCCAAACTGCCAGAAAATTAAAGTATTTTATTAAAAATTAAATTATTATAATTATATATTATATACTATATTTAATATAAGTTTAAAATATTTCAATTAAAAATTAAAATAATTCCTCTGCTAATTCTAGTATGTTTGTTTCGCAGAAGAACCCAGGGAAATAATATAAGCACTTGAAGTTCATATAACATTAGGGAGTCATAGGGAATAGGGCAAATCAGAAAGCAGTTGCCCTATCTTACAGCATTTAAATTCAGAAATAGGGGCGCCTGGGTGGCACAGCGGTTAAGCGTCTGCCTTCGGCTCAGGGCGTGATCCCGGCGTTATGGGATCGAGCCCCACATCAGGCTCTTCTGCTATGAGCCCGCTTCTTCCTCTCCTACTCCCCCTGCTTGTGTTCCTTCTCTCGCTGGCTGTCTCTCTGTCGAATAAATAAATAAAATCTTTTAAAAAATAAATAAATAAATAAATTCAGAAATAATGTAAAATAATGTAGATTAAGCAGAATGCATCTGTAGCCTGAAGGCATCCTTCAGGCCAGCAATTTGCAACCTCTCTTTCAATGAGGTGACTTGGCCCAAGTTGTACTTCTATTAGAGGCAATGCCATAATCTCTCCATTGGATGGGTATCTAAAACCACACAGATCTTGCTTAGTCCAAATTGAGTCCCATAGCTTTGGCTTGGCATCCTGTTGGGATGGCAATGAGTTTGTAGCTGGTTCTCCTAAGATCTGATTTCATTAAATCACTTGTAACTAAAAAAAAAAAAAAAAAAAATCTATAGGTAGCCCATTCATCTTGCAAGAGAGATTAAGGAATGCCTATCAGAGCAATCAGAACGTATCAGGCTGTGTTTCAGTTTGGAATAACTCACAAGTTTGGGTTTTTGAGTAATGGATGCAGAAACAAGACTCAAAATTTTGATTTTGAGACATGGTGTTAATGACACAGCCTACAAGGCCACACCCCCACCCCTTTCCCTCGCCAGCCGTGTCCCATAAATCCATAAATTCCAGGCTTATTTACAGTAAGCAACCTAGACAGACAAGGTAACTCCTGCTAAAATATTTTATGGATAAGGACTCCCTGGTGTCTTTCGCTAGTAAATACCACTAGTGTGTTTAAATTAAACTAATGGTATTTATTAATGGAAAACTAGTTTATTAGCTTAATCTAATTAATGTAATTAACACTTATAGTTGGATTAAGTAGGCCATATTGTATTCTAGCTCATTAAGCCGCTAAGCATGAGGCTTCCACCAGCACTGTGGGTCTATAATCCCTTCTACCTAGCTACCATGAATCATGGAAACAGCTGGGATGAGCTGTTCAAATTTTTGCTGCAATCTCTATCATGTATCTAATTCCTGGAAAACATACAGAACAAACTGGCGTAGCGGGAAATTGTAATATTTTCATTTTAATTTACAGTTCTGCCTGCCTTGAGATGCCCTCACACACACACACACACACGCGCACACACACGCACGCGCACACACGCACGCAACACACGCACACGCACGCACACGCAAACACGCACGCACACACCCGCACACACGCACGCGCGCACGCACGCGCACGCACGCACACGCACACACACGCATGCATGCACACCCACGCGCACGCACGCACACACGGACACGCACGCACACGCGCGCATGCGCGCGCACACACGCACGCATGCACACGCACGCACGCACACACGCACGCACGCACATACGGCCTATTTAAAAGAAAACTAAGACATATATGGCTCTTTGATGATTTAGATTTTTATGATCCTACTAAGCTTTGTTTTGTCTAGGAAACAACACGGCTTTTTGAAAGTAGGAGCTTAAATGAGTCAGAGAAATACCAAAGAAGGCAAACCAAGACTTGTGAGGCAGAAAAGTTTGTAGCCAACTGAAAAGTTAAAGACTGATAGGCATCAAATGTAGATGTGCGGCTACCTGTGTGGGAGAGGAAAGGGAAAGTGACCAGAGAGAAATCATAGGGGGACTTCACCTCTAGGGGCACCTGTATTTCTGACGCTGGGTTGTAAGGTACACGGGTAGGACATTATGTGCATCTTCGTACTTTTTAAAAAATAAATCTAAAACGTTTTATTCAAAAAATCTCAATATTCTATAAAGTACGCATTTTTATAGCTGAGTGATAAGTAGACTGGTGCCCGTGATGTTTTTGAATCAGCTTGAATTAGTTCATACAATATGTGTTTTTGAACATTAGGGAACACCCTGAGGTCTCTGAAGTAGGGAAGGGGGTTAGGAGAAAACACAGATGGAAAAGATCTGTTGTACTTAACTGTCTTTCTCCTCAACCAGAGTCACACCACTCTGCACAGGAAGGGTTCATGGCGGTACTTGGGTTTTTCCCATTGCTAACAGGGATCTTTCTCTGGTGGGGAAGGCAGACAGTTGTCAGCAACATAGGACAAAGGACACGTTTCCTATTTAGGGTAGCCCAGTGATTTGTGTCGAGCCCATAGGTGCTTGAAACTCCTCCTTGCTCAGCACAGCAAGGCTGTTGGGTAAGCTCTGAGTAAGTGTGGAAGAAGACTCCACTTTCCAGGAACTTGTATTTACAGGCATAAATAACCGATCTCTGCAGCCAGGAGAACATAGGTTTCAGTGTCCGAATCTTATTTGTCATGTATTTTATTTGGCATAATTGGGTTTGAGCTGAGTTCTTTAGTCAATGAGATAAACTGTTCCTGGAAAAATTGGGTAACTGATTCTTTCATGTGCTTTTTCTGACAGTTCTCTAAAAATTGATAGGTTAATTTTTATCACGTGTTAAAACATGACCTCTGAGAGCAGAGTAGTGTGGTGGGGAGAATCAGATATCTGGGGTTTCAGTTGCCAATCCTACCCCCCACCCCGGCCAGCTGTGCTTCATTGATCAGATTCATTTTAATGTTGAGTCTCAGTTTTTCTGCCTGGACACATTTAAGTAAATAACAAATACTATTTCTTTCTCTTGCCTCAAAGAGTATCTGGCCAATCTGTACATTATTCAAGGAATATTTATTCACAACAAAATAATTAGGGCCCCACTAATTTCTGTTAACTGGTCTGGCAGGTGAGAAGCCATTTGTGGAATATTTCATAAGCTATGCAATTTTGCTACTTTCAAATGAATTTAGTGACACATTTTTTTAAAGAAGTATTCTCAGATCAAAGGCGTTTCTTCAGTCACAGGTGTGCCTACATGGGCATTCTTCCCCACTTCATAAAATGAGGTCAGGGGAGCTTTGATGACGTTATTACAAGATCTCAAATGATATTACTAGTAGAAATCCAAATAACAATAAAATGTGTTTAAACTTACTACCTAGAAAGGCCATTACGTTATTGGAATCTTCTTTTCCTCCGGGCAAATATTGTGAACATTGATAAAACCCAAGAATTGCGGTAAATCGGCATGTTCACAGTGTATTGGCGAGATTATAGGTGATCAAACTGTTTCATATGTATCAAAATGTAAAATGCCCAGGCTCTTTGATTAATCAGTTGTACTTGTAGGACATTAGCCCAAAGAAATATTTACACAAGTGCACAAGATATGTGTCTAAGGATGTTCACAGTGACTCTGTTTAATTTTGCAAGAGACTTATAAACAACCAAAATGGTCATCAGTGGGGGGATATGACATATCCACACAATGAAGTACTAGGCAGCTGCTCAAGAATGCAATAGAGTGTGTGCGCGCGCGCGCGTGTGTGTGTGTACACAAGTATTTTTTAATGTGAAAAGATGTCCTTGTTTTCCCAAGCATTCCATACTGTGTTTTAGACATCACCTGGGAGATTGGTTGGCTACCCTTATAAAATCCCTGGCTTCCATGTGGAAATAACGGAGGAAAACCCTTCTTTGTGAGGACCAGGAGTAAATGCTTTATGAATGTCCCCAGGAATGAGCTGAAGCAACGCAACAGCCAGCAGGAGTCTCTAGGGTTAGAACTTTGCCACGAGTTGGGGGCATTTTCAGAACTGCCTGCATCTCCAAGTAGGGCCCTTCTGAGAGATGTCTCTGACTCAAGTCAGAGACTTCCTGCACTAACTGCTTTGTGGAAGAGGAAAGTCATGGACTAAGAATGATCCGGAGAGCACCTCCAGAACTACTTGGAGAGCTAGGACCACTGTGTTCGTACTCTTACTTATTTGTCTTATTTTGAAACTTTGCCCTGAAGAAGATCTCATTTCAGTTTTATAACTTACTTCTGATAACTAGTGTCTTCAAGGTTCCGGGGTTTATAGAGACCGAGACCTTACAAGTACTAATTGTAACACATACCTTGCCATAATCATTAGCAGTTCCTGATTTAGTATTCTGTTACTACCAAAAACAGTTTGTGGCAACTTGTAATTTAACCATTCATTTATTTGACAAACATTGTTACCATCTTTAATGTGCTAAATGCTATGTTCAGTGCTAGGGATATAGTAACAGGTTATTACTGGATACAGTAAGGCTATTAAAACAGGCATGGGTAATTTTATACCATAGAAAATCATGAGATATAAATGCACAAAAAGCCTAGGCTTATCTTCATAATGAAGTGTTAAAAATGGACTCTTGTGCGTGCAGGCGATAGTTCCATATGATGTTAACCATCAACTTTACTTACAGAAGTTTAATTATCATGCCTGATCTCTCCGGTTCCCACCTCCATGCCCATAAAGCCACTTTCTTGTTTCCAGAGTGTCTTCATGAAAATGCAAATATTAATACAAATTCTCCTCCCCCTTTTTAAACAAAAGATAGTATACTTACACTTTCTTTTGTACCCTGGTTTTTGTTTTTTTTTGTTTTTGTTTTTTACCAGATGTATTTTTAAATTTTCTTTCTTTAGATACAACTGTAAGCTCTGTTTTGAGCTATAGACTTCTCTGAGGTCTGATCAAATATTATAAATATTTATTTGCAGTGCACATTCCCACTTACACCCCTAGGTCATTGCACAAGCAGGGAGAATACATTTTCAGAAAATTATATGTTGATATGTATTCATTTATAAACAGTGCCCTTGACTGTCTTATTGCTTCAGGATAACACTGCATGTAGCTTTGAATGTTTTTAGTATGACTAGTTGCTGGACCAAAATCACAGTTCTCTTAATTTGCTTTTCAAAAGTTGGTCCTCAGTGTATGCTATACAATGTGCATACTCTATTTTTACATAATAAAATTAAAGTAGAACTGCATATTATTTAGAAATGCTAAAGATGCTAATTGGTGAGAACCTAGTTAGTAGAGAGTTTTTAGAGTGGAATATCTATGAAATCCATTATTTTTCCTTAAGGAGTTCTATAATTGAGTCCCTACCTAAATTAAACGGAGACTGTGTAATTAAAATATCGTTACTTTTTTTTTAACTTAGAAAAAGATTCCTGATACTCATGAATGAGAAGAGTTTTATGAAATACTATCAGAAATAAATGAGTCACTTGAAAAATTTTGGGTGCAGTTCACTTTGTGTGCTTACTATTTCTCCAGTGGCCTCCAACCTGTTCCTCTTCCATTTTGTGCATTCCCATTGGAAATGTAAACTCTCTCTGAATCAGCCTGCAGAATTTGAGGTGATGCAGCTCTGCGGAGGGTGGGAGACAAAGCCAGCATTCTCTCTGCATGTGTCTTTCTCTGCGAGACCAAGGACTACCGTCCTGTATTTATCCAACTTGGGTAGTTTTCGTATGTAGGAAATGCAAACCCTCTTGCGAGCAGATGGGTTATATTTGTTTTTCTGTCTGTGCCTTTAGCCCCTGCATCCTGTGGTCACTTGCCATGAGAAGATGGTAAGTGTCCAAAAAGACCCCAGCGAATCTCTCGGCATGACCCTTGCAGGCGGAGCGTCCCACGGGGAATGGGATTTGCCTGTCTACGTCATCAATGTTGAGCCGGGAGGAGTCATAAGTAGAGATGGAAGAATAAAAACAGGTAAAAAGACACTCAAGGTACTGGGGCAGTGGGGTGTTACAATGAGTTAGCAGCTTGCTGGGATAGGTCACTGCCTCCAGAATTAGAGAGTGAGATGCTGAGCTGCCCAGGACCTCTGTTCCCCATTGACCATGATTGGTTTGAGTAGAGCTGCTGGACTGGGTTCCACCCCTCTTGGTTTGTGTGGGTTGATGTGGGCCATATGGCTTGCAAATACCTGCAAAATATGCCAAGAAGTAATGGGAACTTCTGCAGTTATGAGCAAGTGGCCTCAACTAAACAGCATAATTTGGTTCCATTCTTTCTAGGTGATTCTTTGCTGGGTTGATGCCGTGATGAACCTATTCGTGAATTGTTCTATTTTATGGGTTGGGTGGGAGAAATACTTTCATAGATTTGAGTCAATGAATATTAAGTGAAAGTACCATGCTAGGTTCTTTCCCACTGGTAAAAATGTTTCACTAATCTTACGTGTCCTGGGCGACGTTGAATGAGGGAAGGGGGTGTCACCTATGTATCCTTAATATTGTCAATTTCCGCATAGGGGTAGCTCAGATGGTTGAGCAACTGTGTCGTTGAAGGACTCAGATTCGGGTTTAACTGTGAAGTTTCTGAAGTACAGTTGCTTGGCCTGAGCCGCAGGGTGGTGGGATGGGAAGGGATTTCTTTGGCCAACCTAACGGTGCCTCTTTTGGGGTCAGGCAGGACTCCAAGCCTTTCCCATCTCTCTCTTCCTATCTTTTTACTCTTGCCACGGTTATTCTGTGTGAAAAAGATGATATTCAAAGGAGGCAGAAGATGAGGAGAGAGTTAAAGAATAGAAATTGGAGGTAGGAGAGCATATATTTTGGTTTGTCTTGCCCTTCCTTTTCACCCAAGCACCTGCTTGGAGATTGATGAGGTTCACCAAGAAGTGACTTGTCAGCAAGAGAATGTGAGCAGGGCATTGTGCAATATTGCGTATGGAAATGGCCTTGCACATGGCAGGTGCTTACCCAACAGGAAGTATATCACCTTTGCAGTGAACCACAATGGTAACTCCTTTTTCTCCTCGTCAAGAGTGTAGTTTCAACTCCTCTTTCTCAACTGCTATAGACTCCTCTGCCAGACCCTTTCAGGGGTAGTCTCTGATTCACTCATGCAATCCGTATTTATTGGGTGACTACCACACACCAGGCTCCCTGCAAGCACTTGGAGCTTTTGCCAAATGCTCTCCCTTTGTGCTAAAAACAAGAAACAGGCATGAAGAAGTAGGTTTTCTTTGATTAAATAGTAAGACTAATTTACCTTTCTTTCCTTTTTTTTTTTTTAAAGGCAAGAGCCAAACAGTAATGGGTATGCTTTAGAAACCCCCAAACATAACTTACCAATGCCTGGAAACGTGCACACACTAACCATTTGCTGTTCAAGAGCTCCACTCCATGTCAACGGAGGAGGCGAATGACATGCTCCCTCACCCTGCTCACCTCCCCGCATCCCACTCAGTCCCTGCCTCTTGGCACTTCTACAGAAGTCCCTGTCTGCGCTCTTACTAAGGACAGCTTCTGCTTCTCTGGCCATTAGGTGACATTTTGTTAAATGTGAATGGGATCGAACTAACAGAAGTCAGCCGGAGTGAGGCAGTTGCATTATTGAAAAGCACATCCTCCTTGGTGGTTCTCAAAGCTTTGGAAGTCAAAGAACATGAGCCCCAGGAAGCCTGCAGCAGCCCAGCAGCCCTGGACTCCAACCACAACACGGCCCCGGCTGGAGACTGGTCCCCCTCCTGGGTCATGTGGCTGGAATTACCACGGTGAGTTCCAACGTGACATCCTTGGAGAGGTATGGGAAGAAAACAGTTACTCTCTTGGGCTGATTCATGGCACTAACATCTTCATGAGCCCCAGTTTGATTGCAAGACTGTTTGAAATAATCCTGTCTTCTGTTACTGAAAATGCATGCAGTAAGCCCAGGGGAAAGCCTGGCGGTGGAAACATTGCTATACACTCATGTTGAGAATCTAGGAACTGCCCTGTATGGTTGTGTCGGTTGCTCGTTCAGCAGAGAGCTTGGGCGACAGGGAGAGAAGGCTAAACTCCAGCCTTCTGGAACCCACCCTGGAGTCAGGGGAAGGATTACCTTTCCCTAGCTTGATAGTGGCAATCCTCAGAACTTGCATGAAGGTAAAACCCTTCGTTGGCTTTACCTCTTTGGCGTGTATGGGGCCCTGGCTGAACATAAAGCAGAAGAACGTTTTGCCTGTACCCAGATGTTTGAGCATGTGCTGTTTGAGGGTATGTCTCAGACTCTCTCTCCTAGGTCCTTCTCTCGTAAAGTTCTTGTATAAAAGTTTAGGAAGCAGCTGGGTTGTCATTTTAGTGAGATGTAACTAGAGCTTTATGGTGAAGTCATTAAATTGTCTCAGACACTTCAGGAAAATTTTTGAGGGAAGACTTACTAAATGGTTATATACAGAAATTAAATATTCAAAGGACAGATAAGTTGGGGTTTGCACACCTGCATCAGAGCATAAATTCTTGGCCTTCAAAGGATTGCCTTACAAATTCCAAATGCATGATTTCTTGTTAAATATTGGAGTCACTGAAGATGAAGTGCCGTAGGATTAAATGAATGAAAGTAGGATGTTTGGTTTTAGTGCATTTTTCTTGAGGGTGGAGAAAGGATGGTCTGGTTTTTTTTAAATGAGGTTTTAAAAAACATCCCTGTCTCGAATACACTGACCTAGATTCCTTTTTGAGCCTTTCCTAGTTGCTAAATTATTTTTAAAATAAGTGTATTCTTAAACAGTTGAAACTTAAGCATTGAGGCTGTTTGAAAACCTTCAAGCATTTTAGAACCAAGACTGAGTGGAAGAAGAGTGCTACTTTAAAATTTTTTTAAAAAATCTTTCTGAAACTGAAATCTATGAAAGTAGGTCATATTTGTGTGCGTGTGTGTGTGTGCACATGTGCGCTTGAAAGCTATTCTTCATGTATTCAGAGTTCCTCACTGTGCATTCGTGTAAGACAGGACAAATATGAGATGCTTTTTACTCCAAATACAACCACGTGAATGGCTTTCTCTCCCTCCACTTTTTGTCACTTGGCCTTCGGCAGCAATTCTCTGCTCTTGCCAGAAGGATAGTCTGGATTGAGTTCATTTCCTCTGAAAGCAGTAGACAGGAAGTGTGAAATGATGCCAGCACAGACAACACTGGTCTTCAGTCACCCTGACAACACCAGTGTTCAGTTTCCTTCGGCCCCTCGTCTCCTCGCAGTAATATAATCCCAGTAGAATCCCGAGGCACCACCGGGGAGAGGGGTGCCCTCAGATCTATCCTCCCAGAACCACTCAACAGAGGCGATCACTGTTACCAATTCCTCAAGCATTTTTGCAGGGAAGGTCTATGTTGGGGTGGCAAACTTTTTCTGTAAAGGACCAGCGTTGAGGGTTTGAGCGTCACACTCTGTGTTGCAGAGACTCAGTTCTGCTGCTGTAGCATGAATGTGGCCATTGACAGTATCCACGTGAACAGGCTTGGCTGTTGGGTCACCAAGACGGGCGATGGACTGGGCTGCAGTTTGCTGGCCCCTGGTCTAGGTATCTATGTACACAAACACACACAGTGGTAGCACACACACTGTTGTGTACCATGATTTTTTTTTTTTAATCTTAAGAATATACTTTGGGTGTCATTTCGCACGAGTACATACCCAGCTGTGTCGTTCTCTTCTATGGCTGCTAGAATTCTGTTGTACACGAGTCCCGTAATTATTGAACGAGTTCCTATGAGCAGCGAACACTTGTAGCCGTTGCACTAGTGTGCTGTCCGCTCGCCACAGAGCTGGTTACAGAAACCACAGAGCATCTGCCTGGCTAGGGGACAGGCTGCCTGGATAGAAAATTATCGGATCACACTCTTCTGGACTGGGTAGGCTTCGCATCACCGTTAGCAAGCATTGAGTGTGGGCAAGCGGGAGGCCCACCTCATCTCTTCTTCTGTGTGCGTGGCCTGTCCTTTCCACCTGATATTCAAAATAACTGTTTTTTGGGGGGTTCTTCTAGGGAATCCAGATATGTATTTATCTTTTATGCTTCACATCTTGCATTTTCATTTGAATCCTTTCAACTGTGTCCATTTCCTGGTGTTTCCTTTGCTTCTTATGCTCTGCCCGTCATATTCCTTACTATAGCTTATCCTTTCCAGCTTCTACTTTCATTTTGGTGGTGGTTTTATTCTTCCCTTCCATGTCTTTCCTCTATCAGCTCATTTCTTCTCTCGTCTCACGTCTTCCTGGAAATCTTATGTCTCTGCGTGGATCTCGTTTATAGAGGGATTGTTTCAGGAATATTTTAAATTCACAGTAATGTGGTTGGTTACAAATTTCATTTTCTATAGTAGCGTTTCGTTTCTGTGGCAGCATTTTTCTGGTGACTGGTTTTTGTGTTACTGTTTTTACTGTTACTTTCCCTCTTTTCTGTTGTCCTGTGTGTCTGCATGCTAATGCTTTTTTAATCCTTGAGTTAGGTAAATTTTTCCTGGAGCAGCTCTGGGCTGGAGGTTCATGAGGGGAAGGAACCAGGGCCACCTTCCAAGTGGTAGAAGAGACTTTTGATGACACCGGGCTGTGTTGCTTCACTTCTCTCAAACCAAGAGCAGCAGCCTGTGTCTCTCCCTTCCACCCAGACTACTCCCTGGACGTTCGGGTTATCGATCTGTTTTCTCATGGCCTCCCACGTGCCCCTCCTCTCTGTCAGTCTGGGCTCCGGGAAGCTCTGCAAGCAGCCAGCCTGCCTGTTTCTGGTGTTCTGCTGTGGAGGGGTGTTTTGCCTGTCAGAGTCGGCCCCAGCTGCGGGCATCCTCTCTTCATGTTCCCCCTCTTTCACTGCCTTCGGCAGTTAGTTCTCCCTCATCTGTAGTGACCCAGTTTTATTTCAGCTGGAGTTTGCATTTCTGTTTCCAAGTCTCCTAGTTGCCGTTATAGTAATGTTTAAAAGCAGAAGGGGAGGGGTGCCTGGGTGGCTCAGTCATTAAGCGTCTGCCTTCGGCTCAGGGCGTGATCCCGGCGTTCTGGGATTGAGCCCCACATCAGGCTCCTCCGCTATGAGCCCGCTTCTTCCTCTCCCACTCCCCCTGCTTGTGTTCCCTCTCTCGCTGGCTGTCTCTCTCTGTCAAATAAGTAAATAAAATCTTTAAAAAAAACAAAAAACAGAAGGGAAACATAATCTTCACTCTGGCATTTTGAAACTAGAAGTCTGTCCATCCTGGCATTTTTCAGATGTCTTTAATACTCCATTATATTCCTTTATCAGGCTCTCAGCTAGTTTCAGGATACGAGCCCCTAGTCACAACACTGCTACAATTTTTATGGATGGGGTATCTCCTCACATCTCTAATCTTTACTGCAGAGAGCTTCAAAGACCCCAGCTTCTCCCCAATTGATGCAATACCATTGGCTTAAATGTCTCAAGTCATTTGGCATGATTGATGCCCTAAGAATTTCAGGCCATTTGTCAACCTCAGCAAGTTATTTGTCTGAACTGCTACAGACTGAAGCTGAAAATAGATTTTTTTTTTTAAGATTTTATTTATTTATTTGACAGAGATAGAGACAGCCAGCGAGAGAGGGAACACAAGCAGGGGGAGTGGGAGAGGAAGAAGCAGGCTCATAGCAGAGGAGCCTAATGTGGGTCGATCCCGTAACGCCGGGATCACGCCCTGAGCCGAAGGCAGACGCTTAACCGCTGTGCCACCCAGGCGCCCCTGAAAATAGATATTTTTTTAAAAAATTCACAAGGGCATTTCCCTCCACGTTATACATTTACTCAAAACCATTTTCCCCTTACAATTTCACAGATTTTGAGGACACCTATTTGCCCTCAAGTATGATCCAGACAGTTACCTAAGATTCTCTACCAATGAAGAAAAATGATATGCCAGCAGGTCTAGAAACAGGCAATCCTTTTCTAGGACATTGTAATCATGCCCTCAGGTACAGTCCAACACACAGAATGAATAATCACGAAGAAGAGAATGTTCATACACTGACCCGGCAGTTGCCTGTTCCGAACCAGTGGGTGTCCGATAGTGAAAGCGGGTGATGCAGGGCAATGCATACACATCTCACCCTTACCAGTGGTGCCTTGTGGGCCAGGAGTGACTGGGGCAGCAGCTCCAGATGCTATCTACACTCTCCCAATGATCAGATTCAGCTGAAGGGGGATGCAGAAATCACTGAAGACCTTCTGCTTTATTTTCTGTTGACTTTCAGGCCCAAATTCCACATCTGGAAGTCTTTCAAAACATGCTGTCATCTGGACTAGTACAATAGAGGAGAAATGAGTTAATATGTATTACTATTGTGCAGGCAGAGTGTGCTTTGGGAACCCAGAAAAGATGTTGGAGTGAATTAGTGAAAAGACTGGCAACATTTTTTTTTTTTTTTTTACAAACCTCTTTAATGTTTGGCTTGAACAAAAAATAACTGGACTCTCACATCTACTTCTGAATTCAGTCAGATCACCTATCATGTGTCCTCTGAGCTTAAATGCTTATTAGAAAATGATTTTTTTTTAAAGGCAAATAGTCTCACTATTCTGATAAAAGTATTTTTTGGCCTCTAAACTCCCTGAAAGGCACATACTTCGAGAACCACACTTTGGTAGTATAGAGGATCAGTGAAGTTTTGAGGTCCTCTGAGAAAAGGGAGACCTTTAAAGGAGACTGAGAAGACAGCCAGTGAAACAAAAATATACAGCTTCTTGAGCAACCCAAGGCTTCACCATAGTCCCTAACATGGAGTTGATCTTTTGAAGTAACCAGAATTTTCTCATTGGGAAAAATTACTAAACTCCTTGCTATTCTTTAAACAATGCCAACTCTTCTTCAATGAGGCCTAAATTTAGAGAATGAGTTCAGAATAGGAAAAAAGCTCACATTTAGAATTTACAGTCACTTAATATTTCAACGGTAAATCCTCAACATCATTGATCAAGGCCAGGTTCCACATTTCCCAATGGGGAGTGAAGTAATTCAGCTTGAGAAACAAATGCCCAGTACTCATCGGTTCCAACTGACTTTGAAAGGGTTTAACATCCTGAGATCTTGCTGCTACAATGAAGCTGAAATACTCCACACAGAGGAGGGAAAGTGCTTAGTGAAAAGTCTACTAGTCACACCGGCATCTCCTCGAATGCCTGGCACAGAGGACAGGGTTTTTGTCCGTTCTGTTCACTGATCTCCCAAGCGCCTAGAGTAGGGTACACTCAGTAAACATCTGCTGAAAGATGATCCGAGTAGACGCTTTCTCCCCAATATCAAAACAAGAATCTAGGAAAATAGACACAATTTGTGACTTAACGTTATGTTGAAAACTTTATACTAGAACATAAATTTTAGATGCTGAGATTTACAGCTTGTCCACATGAAATAATAAGAATCAATGTAAGGTCCAAGGTGATAACTTAATGAAAAAAACCCAGTGGTCAAAGGAGTAAGAATACTTGTTTCAAGTATTGCTCTATGTACCTGTTGAAATGTTTTAAGGAATCATAGCTGGGAAGTGTTAAGATAGCTATTTGCTCATGACCTTGGGTAAGAATCACCGGATTCTTCCTGTACTTTCCCTCAAATTTTCGGCACAGGAAGGAATGTAATGCTCTGGTATTTGGAGAACTGCCAATTACCTGCTTTGCATATGAACAGTGAATGAGCCATTACGTAAATGTGCTATCTGACCTACCACAGCTCCTACAAGAGGAATTCACTATTGATATCAAGTCTGTGAAATACAGATGATGAATGTTACAATCAAAATATAGTTGTTTTATTTAATGAAAATCATTTTTTAGCTATCAGTGGAAGAGATTATTGTAAATTATGTGACAACAGATAGAAAACGAACTAAATTTTACCCCTACATTCGAAAGTTACCCCCCAAACAAAGCCAAAGCTTATTTCAAGTTGAAATCGGCAACACTATGGAAAGTCACATTACACGGATTAGCGAGTCTGGTAAGAAATGTAACCACCAACTTCATCACTTAACAAAACCTTTCACAAGAGACGTTTTATTGGTTTTTCAAAAAGCAGTTAATATTTTAAGGTACCGCTTATAAACAGAACAATCATTATTTTGATTTTTACCAATATGAAAATGCTCATTTTCTTTCAAACCAGTTCCTGTACTGGGGGATTTTAGTCCAATCCAGTTCCTGACAACACTGTGACAACTGTAACACAGCTTACACTTGGCCCGCACCTTACGTTACCTGCTCCAGCTGCCACTGAATATTAAGAATTTCTTCTATCTAATCTTCTATTTTAGGTGAGGATTCTACTCACAGAAGACCTGTGGCCTCTCCTCCCATTCCTTCTGTATTTTCCTATTCAGTTTACTATTCTTTTTCTCCATTACGAATCATTCTCAGAATCTTTCATTGTACCTCAATTTCCATTCACTGTATTCCTGCATGCTTCTCTATAACCTACCAAACATGTGGAACTACATTTAAAATGGTATTTTTCAAAAGTCTAAACTTTGGCAAATGTATTCATTATTAGGGTTAGGTTTGTTTTTTTTTTTCCACTGAGATTACTCATTTAAAGGGTTTTTGCCTTCATTAAAATTATATTCACAACTAAATAAAAATTGGATATTGCTAAGTATGCTTGAATTTGGTTCATCAGTAAGGATTTAGGTCTATCCAATCTGTTTAATATAAAAAGAACATAATAGTATTTTTTAAAGGGTGTATAGCAGTGGAAAACAATTCAACTAGAAAAAACCGCTAAAAGCACAAAGGTCACTGGGCTGTGACAATTTTGAGTGAAACCCATCCAACGCTATTTAGCCTGAAAAAATGTCAATAAAGGGAATGGGAGATGAATCATAATAATTAAGAGTTCAACCTAACTGTGCAGATTTACTGCTTACACATTCTATTTCAGGTATCTGTATAACTGTAAAGATGTTATATTACGAAGAAACACAGCTGGAAGTCTGGGCTTCTGCATTGTAGGAGGTTACGAAGAATATAATGGGAACAAACCTTTTTTTATTAAGTCCATTGTTGAAGGAACACCAGCATACAATGATGGAAGAATTAGGTAATAATGACTACTTATTACCAATATTGTTTTATATATGCAAAGGCTTGGCCCCATTAGAAATAACGCATGTACTATATTCCTTGTTTTATTGGCAAGAAAAATATTTACATAGCATTCAATTTCTAAGAATTCCTTGGTCCCGTACAGCAACTTCTTATGCTTTTAGCGTCCCTTCTAACAGAAGCCGACTAGAGAGTTTGCAGAATTTAAGTGGGGGCAGGGGGAGCCTTAATATTAGGTATTAATTAGAATTTTATGTAATTAAAATTGACGGAGCAAAAACTAGGACCACCAAATACACTTGCATTGACTTCAGCTATTGGCCAAAATGTTAATCATGTGTTGTTTTATGTTTTTTTAGATGTGGTGATATTCTTCTGGCTGTCAATGGTAGAAGTACATCAGGAATGATACACGCTTGCTTGGCAAGGATGCTGAAAGAACTTAAAGGAAAGATTACTCTTACTATTGTTTCTTGGCCTGGCACTTTTTTATAGGATCATAGGAAAACAGAAAACTACAGATAAGCTATGTTGAAACAATGTATTTATCTTGTCAATTTTTTTATTTAAAGGATATACACTGTAAAAATGTGAACTGTCAGGAAAAGCATGATCTATTGAAAGCCAATTACACCTCAGAAAACATAATTCTCAAAACATAAATCCTAATAGTTTTTATTCAGTGTGGAGGATTTCTCATTACTCCACAACTTTAAGTTTATATTTTTCTATTCATTAAAAAGCTCTTAAACGGCTGAGATCATTTGTATGCCCCACTTAATTCAAGTCCTACAATTAAAAATTTGGTATAAGCAGAGGTCTGTAAAGGGTGTATTATGGGCATTTAAAAAAACAATTTACAGCCAGATTTTAAAAGTGCACGGCTGAAAAATGTTCATCAAATGAGAAATATTTTTCAAATTATAGTTGCCTTTTAGTATGTGATATTAAATTCATTTCTATTATCACTATTTAAAGGATCCTAGTAATTCTTTCAACACCGTGTTGTTACCATCACCGCCAAATACATCCTAAGGCTTATCCCTAAAAATGCTCACAAACTTGTATTCTTAGATTTACCAGGAAATGACTGAATCTAAAGCTCTTGTCTTTTAATTCACAATTAGCTAGTAATGGTATCAAAACTCCACATGCTGCTCAACCTATGAGCTTTGGAAAAAGCCATCAAGAAAGCCAAACCGGTTAGCTTGACCCCTGCTTGCAGACAGCCATGAGGCCATTCAAATCTGTGTCACAGTGATGAGGGTTTGTCAGTGTGCCTGCTACAGAAACTACCCTCAGGGCAAGTAAGTTATTTCACAGACACCAGCCAAACGCCTTTAGATTTTACTAATTATTAGGATACAAAAGTTGCCTAGAACCCATGAACCCAAATTGAGAACGCTGAAATCCTATCAAAAAGTTGTGATAGCAAAACTGTACATGAGTTCTTTGCTACGCTAAGCCAGAGTGCCACAGCAGTACTGTGACAAAAGACTACTTTTAATTTCAAGACTCAGAGGTGCCTTTTGCAGTGCAACCTCTTGAGACTGGTATTTGATTAACTCAAGAAAACTAGGGCCAAGGTGGAACCTTGCCCTATATCAGATACTATGTACATAGCTCTTTAGAATTCCCTGCTGAGTGACTCATCACATTACGTTCTTGGATATAAAGTCATTGCTGTTTTTATTTTTTTAAATATTACAAGACAAAGAGTTTTAACTTAACATGAAAAATTCACTCTTTTATTTTGAGAAAAAAGTTAACTTTTCATACTAACAGAACAAGATTAAAGGTAAATTTCTTAAACATTATCCAGAAAAATAACAACATTTATGGTACATTTCTGGCCCTAATATACACAAAAGGCCAGAGCCCTGCCTATTCGGCAGGTGCAGCTTCGGTGCTCTCCTGTTCAGGGGCAGGCTCACTGCCAGCTTCTTTTCCTTCTTTGCTTCTCTTAGATTTTTTGTGCTTGTGTCTCCTGTGACTGTCTCCTTCTTCACTTTCATGGCGACGTCTACTATTACTGAAGAAAAAAAAATTTGTTCTTAATGTTTAAGTATACACGTAGTGACAAAAATCAACCCACTGTGTCTAGGCGAATTCTCAATACAATACTGGGTTTGAAGTAATCCATTCTTTTTCTCAAACACATTTTGAGGAGTAACCAGTTTTTCATGTGACTTTTATAGAGATAGTATCTACATTACAGTCTCACCTTCTTCACTGATATTATCCTAGCTTCTCAGAACCCACAGACTTTAATTCTAAAAAACTACAAATTAGAAACTGAAGCACTAAAAACAGAAAATACTTTCTAGGGCTGATTTTTAGGCAAACAAAAAATAGGCATACCATTTATTTGACTATGGGGCCCTGATTTTTCTTTAAATATTAGTATTACTGGTTCATATGCTAAATAAACCCCTCTCCCAACAAGATAATGTAAGAAGTCTGAGTACTAATGCAGTCTTGTTAGATTTAAAAATCTTTGTTGAGCCTATAAGGAACCAACTATTTCAACACATTATTCTTAATCTTCCAATTAGGAACACATACAGTCTACTAGTTATTTGGAAATGTTTTTACTTTGAGGTCAAATCAATTTATCTCAGCTTCAGAGGGATTCAGTATAAAAGAGCAAACCTTCGAGATGACTTGTGTCTGGTTTCCTCTTTCTCTCTGTGTCGTCTTTCTCTGTGTCGTTCTTCTTTCTCTCGACTTGCTCTGTGGCGCTCGTAGCCTCTTTCTGCATACTCTCTGTACCTGTAACGTTCTTCGTCACTGAAATTGGAATAAAACCTTTCATGACAACTGGACTGTTAATTCTGACGACTTCAAACTATAAGAGATGTGATCTGAGTCCAAACCAGAAGCCTCCATGTTGTTCTTATTGGCGTCTTATTTATTTTGCACCTATTCTGTATATTTGGAGAGGAAAACAATGCCATTCCCAAATTAGTACTACATCTAATATAAAACAATCTTTACACAATAAAGGTCCAATTTTGTTTTGTGCTTTCACAGTTGTGACTGAGTAGAAGTTTTATGTAACAATTTTTTTCCTTCAAGAATTGGGAGCTGTAACAGATTTAAGTTTTAATCAGCTTCATTTTTAAAAGCATGTTTTTGTATATCTTAGATTTCCAACCAAAATTCTTTTAGAATCTTTGTGTGCCCAAGATTTTATAAATAAAAATAGTTGGTTCACAATGGCTATATAGTGGAAAGTAGATATAGGTTCTTAAGTTTTCCAATTACATAGAGAGTACATGGCATGAAGAGGTGTAAACATTAACAGAGGGACATCAAAGCAACTTCTATAATATCCACACAAGATGCAGGCAGAACACTACCTGTGGACATACTACAGTCTGACATCCCAATTACTTAATACTACAGGTATGTGTGTGTGGCTGGGGATGCAAGAGCATACCTAGGCTGCACCTCCATTTCCTGATTTTGGAGAGGACTAGAGTTAGTCTTTTTTTCTTTTTTTTCACCTCACTAGACTTGTCCTTGTTTTGTGTCTCTTATGTTCTCTCCATCTTTATCTCAATCCAAGCTTTTTTTTTTTTTTTTTGGTTCAGCACAGAAGTCAACACCTTCTATAACCTATTATCAGTAACTTCCTTAAAATGAAAGTATCTTTTAGAGCACTATGTACTAAAGGGCTTTGGTTTCTAGAAATGTCTAATATACATCATTAATTTGCTTAACATCAAGCTGTTAAGGCATATGGGTGAAAGTATAAGCCATATAAAAGAAAAAGCTTAATTATGGTCTCCCACCAAAAGTAATGATTCAGCAGTGCTATACCTAACAATTATTGCTGACCAAGTTCTTATTGCCTGAAATACATTATACATTCTACAAATTTTACAGTATACCTACATATACATATATACACACACATATATGTGTGTATGTTTAGCTGTGTATATACACGTTTTTCTAACCATAAATACATACTTTTGCATTGGACGCTGGAAGCATGTCACCTGAAATGCAGTGTGTTAGGACAGGCAGGGCAGAGTAGACTGGGGATCACATCCTGATTCCGCTAGTGACTAAATGTGTGACCTGGGATAAATTACTTAACCTTTCTGAACCTCGGCTTTCTCACCTGTAAACTAGCAACAATCATTTTCAAGGTTGTCGGAGAACTGGCAGTAACATTTATAAGGCGCTTAGCACAACAGCAGGCCCTCAAAAAGTGGCAGCTAACATGCAGGCTCCTCATCTTCAGTCAACTGAAAGCTAAATTTTTTTTAGAAGCAGAACCTTTTTGTAAAGGTGACTGACTCTGTAATAATGTTTCTGAAGTAGAATTACCATGACAATATCCTGAATAGTATCCTCTAAAAAAAAAAAAGGCCCTCTTTGTAATGGATTTACAAATTAGATTTACATAAAAATAACTATGGTTATTATCTCAATTTGTCATTTGTAACCCTCCTTCTCCTCTCACCCTAACACCAATTCTTGTTAGCTGTGAGGCCTGTAAGATTCTTTTAAGACAGCCATATGATGATAACCATACTAGAGAGGTGATGATAGAAGATTCGTTTGGCCTCATTCACAGAGCATATGAAGACCCATCCTTCCACTGCCTTCTCTGATAGCAGCTGCAGCACAAAGGTTTCTCTGGGCCTGGAAATCATTACAGCTCATTTCAAACACCCTACAATGACCAGCCTTCTTTCTGGCCCACACTTAAGCAGCCTAAAAACCAGATGTTGATACAGGTCTATGATTTTCAAAACAATGACCCTGTAATTTGTAACACAACACGTACTATATGCCATATTGCAAAATGTCAGTCTTTAGAAAAAAAATGGCCCTTATAGTTCACTGGGCTTTCCCAGAGAACACTATTCCTGCGGTAATTCAGAACAACAGAAAATTCCTCTACCTTCTGCCTCCCAGGCCTCGAACTTTTAGATTTAGGTAAACATTGATTCCTGATGCCCAACAACTTAGCAATCTGAAAATCAAATATGGTTTAATCACTAACACTTGTAGTTTCCATAAAAATTGAGTAGCACTTGTGTATGTGTGTTTGCAGCTGAACAATCAGAATTCAGCCTCAAATATTCTACAAACGTTGTATTATTTATGTGAAGAAAATTTATGAACCCTAGCAAAGCAATTCATTTTAGTCTTCTTTACTATCAAGTTTACATTCAGCACTTTAACTTGTGAACATGTACATTCTAGAAAAAGCAGTGCTATCTCAAATATATCCATTTGAACTACATAAAAAAACAATTCAACTTTCTGAAAGTAATGCTCCTGAATTTAACAGAATCATGCACTATGTGGCTAAAGTTATCAGCACATATTCTACCACACAAACATAATATCCAAAATTAACAATACACATACACACTTATGTATCTATCATACTGTTATTTATAGTCAAAATTTTATCAGGTGCCTACAATGTATAAGTCATTATTAGCAGCTATACGAAGGAAAAACATTAATCCTATTGTTTCTTATGGTACTTTTTTTTTAAAGGTAGTTTCAAACTACTAACCAGTCCTAGTCACCTTGATAATATTATATGCTTAAATCGGTAATAATAGCATATGAATATTTCTGTATCCTTAGCACACAACTCTGTACCCGGTACATAACGAGGATCAGAAAACGTCAGTTATGTGAATGAACGAATTGCCTCCCCCCACCCATAAGAAATAAACTGCATAGAGTAATAAAGAAAACGAAAAGTAACAATTTTTAAACTACCTAATTTCAAGACTAGAAAGAAAAGATTTTATGTAATAACTACATTTTCAGTAGACAGAATGGCTCTCTACTACCATCTTCATTTCTCTTCGTGTCCATTTCCTCATCTGCCAAGTCAAAATTTAGATTAGATAATCCCTAAAGACCTTTTTGGATTAAGAAGTCTATAATTGCAAGATCACATCTAAGAAAACAAAAGCTGCCTGAATCACGTATATGCTCATATCCTGAACTGATATATTATTCATCTCATCTAGCAAAATCAAAAAACTGTCAGGGGCGCCTGGGTGGCACAGCGGTTAAGCGTCTGCCTTCGGCTCAGGGCGTGATCCCGGCGTTACGGGATCGAGCCCCACATCAGGCTCCTCTGCTATGAGCCTGCTTCTTCCTCTCCCACTCCCCCTGCTTGTGTTCCCTCTCTCGCTGGCTGTCTCTATCTCTGTCAAATAAAAAAAAAAAAAAAAAAAAAAAAAAAAAAAAAAAAAAAAAAAAAAAACTGTCTATATGTGCCTTGTATTTATCTCATCCTTTAAAACAGCTGGTATAAAAAAGTTCTCTTTGATGCATTTCATTTTATATTGTGATGGTACCAAGACTGATATGTTAACGAGATGCCAAAATTATTGCTTTGACAGTCATAAAGGTTGATTTTTATTAATTTCAAAACCTGCCTAGCTAACAGTTTTATTCAATAACTTTCAAAACTGCTTCTTCTCTACTATATTCATCTTCCTCCCCTGCAATGTGTAAGTCATCTTATTCACTGCATGCCAGGCATTACTGTACAAAGTGCTAAGAATACAGAATGGGACATGGTGGTCAATGCCCTTGCACAGGCTTGCTAAGAAACACATGCTTTAAAGAAGATACAAGGGAGCATGTGAAGGAAATAATTCAACTTTCTTTTGGGTTCAGAAGAGCTCACAGCAGACAGACATGAGCTGGACCCTGAAGAATGAAGTCGGTGAAACAGAGAGAAGAGGAACAATATGAACAAGGAAGTATGAAACGATAAGGAATTTTCAGAAGTGCAACCAGCTGAGCACAACTAAAACATGGGGCATACTGGCTTGAGAGAGAACTGGGGTTAACCTGTAGGAAGGTGCAGGCTCGGCGTGGAGTCTGCTTGGGATTCTCTCTCCCTCTGTCCCTCCTGCTCATGCTCTCTCGCTCTAAAGTAAATAAATCTTTAAAAAAAAAAAATGCAGGGGCGCCTGGGTGGCACAGCGGTTAAGCGTCTGCCTTCGGCTCAGGGCGTGATCCCGGCGTTGTGGGATCGAGCCCCACATCAGGCTCCTCTGCTATGAGCCTTCTTCCTCCTCTCCCACTCTCCCTGCCTGTGTTCCCTCTCTCGCTGGCTG
The DNA here is from genome assembly GCF_002007445.2 of Ailuropoda melanoleuca. NCBI lineage: Eukaryota > Metazoa > Chordata > Mammalia > Carnivora > Ursidae > Ailuropoda > Ailuropoda melanoleuca. The sequence goes on from NC_048228.1 coordinate 69,502,250, forward strand.
TCTCTATCTCTGTCGAATAAATGAATAAAATCTTTAAAAAAAAAAATACAGAAGGGTGTAGTGACCTGGGACTTGTGGATCATAAGAACTCTGAATTATTGTCTAGGCCAGCAGTGTGTGCCAGTACCACAGCAGTGTATGAATTCTTTCCAGTGGCACAAAAAGTTTTAGGGAATTAACTTTCAGATCTACAACTTCCGTTTTTATTCTTTCTTAAATCTGAACTGCTTAATGATACACCAGCAGGTAAAACATCATGCCACTTCTCCAGCCAACCTCTTCTCTCATCATCAACTTCCTAGCCCTTTACAAAAGGCATTCCTTCACCAAGTTTACTATGATTCTTTGACTCAGAGTGTGAAAACCATCATGGCATTAAAAATGTCATTTAAAATATTAATGTCAGATTTAATTTATTCAAGGAACAATAAAGCTTCTATAAGGCTTTAAGTCTTCCTATCCTATACATTTTTCTCTCGGGGATAAACTATGGAGTAAGAAATGGAAGAATTCTGTGCTCTGGGATGTTCTATCTTCAGATATATTTTAAGTAGTGTAGTGAAGTCCCAACAATTTCTTTGACCTAGTTAAAACAAACAAAAAGAAAACAAAAAACCCCACACAAGTCCCTTTGAAGGAAAGCAAATCAAAGTGTTGATGGGCAGCACCTTATCTTCATTTAAGCGAGCATAAAGTCAGACTTCTCAGATAAAAATGGAGTGTGATTTGGCTATCATGCTTGACCAGGGCTGTCTTTTACCAACTAAGTTATTTGGTAGCTATTTTCCATAAATGGAATGGGGGAAAAACTGCAACTCATGAAAATAAATACTTAACACATATAAAGACGTTTCATTTTTCTAAGGACTTTTTGCAAAGATGTACTAAAATTAACAATCCTTTTGGAGCGTATTCAGTTAAATAAGGTGCATCTAAAAGAAACAGTAACAAGTTAGAAGTCTTTTGTTAAGTCTTCGTAAAGGCCTTCTGGTGTTCTTCCATGAAACAGAGAAAACTAGATTTTAATTCCTGAGTGTACTGGGTTGAACTGTATCCCCCAACAAAAGACATGTTCAAGTCCTAACCCCTATCCCTGTGAATGTAACTTTATTTTGGACACAGGGTCTTTGCAGCTGTAATTAAGGAGGAGATCATACTGGATTTGGCTGCACCCAAATGACTGATATCCTTATAAAGAGAGGAAAATTTGGACACAGACACAGAAGTGAAGATGCAATATGAAGACAAACACGGACAAGGGTGATGCATCTATGAACCAAGGAACACCAAGAACTGCTAACAACCATGAGAAGCTACAACAACGGCAGAGGACAGATTATCTTTCAGAGCCTATGAAAATGAACTAACTCTGCTGACACCTTGACATCAGACTTCTAGCCTACAGAACTGCAGAGAGTGAACATCTGCTGTTCCAGGCTGCCAGTCTGTGTTACTTTGTTATGGCAGCCCTAGGAAGCAGTTATGCCGAGTAACAAATACTTTTACAGATCAGGAGGTTTCCAATTCTCTGCTTTCAAAAAAGTTGAGTCATGGCTGATAGGGCTCAACAGATCCTTAAAAATAATTCTGATGATAGTCAACTATATAATTTTGGCATATCACTGAATCTAAAGGTGCTCACATAATTAAATGACAGAGCCACAACAAAATTTCACCAATTCTCATTTAAGTATTTTATGTGAACAAGGTTTCTCAGTATTTACACTGCTATATATATATATATATTTTAGAAGAAATGTAATTAATGGTAAAGTCTGTTTTTTCCTAACAATAGTAATATTCACTCACGGATACATATATTAATTGGGGATAGACGGAAGGCTCTCTGTAACATTAAGGGATGTAGTTCAATAAATTATTTTCAGAAGTTGCATTATCTTTATATATAATAAGTAATAATTAAAATCAGGAAAAAAATTTTAAAAATACTTAATCTTACATTCATAAATTTTTTTACACATTTAAACTTATGCTCAGGAAAGATAGAATGACAACTAAAAAAAACTTATTTAAGAATAAAAATATTTTACAGTAGAAAAACATTCTTTGGGGAAATGGCTCAGAAATAAGAATTCAAGCACAGAGAAATGTAAAATTTCTGACTGTTAAAGAGACTGACTGTTATATGCATTTTAAAAAATGGATGATGTTGTTTAGCATGTCACTATAATGTTTCTTAACCCACTGGTATGTTTAAAAGAGTGATGATTTTATTTTAAAATGGTAATGTTTATAATACACGGGAAATTATATCTCTATTGCCAACTATTTAAACTTAAGACGAAAAACTTCAGATGGAAAGATAAAAATATTTTCAAATTCTTTTAAGGAAGAAGCAAACAAATTGAAGACTGCTGCTTTACAAAATGGAAAGCCTCTATGAACTAAATAAGCCATGACACTTTTAAAATGGTTACCTCCTGAGATTTTATTTAGGATGGCATCATCTCAGTAAAATTTTTTTAAAAATAAAAAAATAAAATGGTTATCTCCCAACTACTCTTAAAGTAATCCTTTCCTAGGTGAATTGTATTTTCCATCCTTGCACCAAATAGAAACTCTGTGCATATGAAACACATGTGTACAAATTCCCACACACTCTACAAACCTGTTAAAAACACTTGGTGTAGGACTGTGATCACGCTCCCGCTCTCTCTCTCTGGTGCGTTCTCTTTCTCTGTCCCGATCACGGTCTCGTTCCCGGTCTCTGTCTCTGTCTCTATCTCGATCTTTCTCTCTTCTTGAATAATAGTCCCACTGCTTGCTGGTATCCACAAGACTAGGCCACGAAGGAGCAGAACCAGGAAGGTGGGGAAAGGCAACTAAAGAAAACAATTAAAAACAAGTAAAGCACTTAAAACAAACACAAAAAACAAAACAAACCTACTGAAAAGGACAAAACTCCCACCAAAAATGCTTCATTAGATTGTAACCGAAACATATTTTATAAGTAGAAAAGAGAAATAACATACGGTGAATATCTACAGTTTGCAGTAATATCCAAAAGCAAACCTTAAAGACCTAATATATAAAGACTCTTCATTTGTGAAGATGAACAGGAACCAGAATTAGATACATCACAAACTTTCCAACCAAAAATGTAAACCAGACATCTTGAAAGTATTGAGAGAAAGTAATGGCCAACCTAGAAATGTGTACTCAACAATATTAAATCTAAAGAATAAAAATAAAACAAAGGCATTCATAGATTAAAACATGAGCAAAAGTTTTAACAGACTTGACCAAAAGAACTTCTATGAGATATACATAATACATTCCAAGAGTAACCGCTAAAATAATAGAAACAAAATGTTATCATTTCAAAACAATATAAGGAAAAACAGAATTTAAAAAAATCACCTGAAAAACTCAGTCAGTTCAAAAAGACTTGGAAAAGATAGGGGTTAGAGGAGACAAGTTTCATTAGTTCAATAATCACAATAATTCAAGAGACTGAATTCACCAGTTAAATGTAAGAGTTTGTTGATTTGTACTTTTAAACTCTAAACAACAACAACAACAACAAAAAACAACCCTCTAACTATATTCTGAATACAAGAGACATATTAACACACAAAATGACTGAAAGTAAAAGGAAGGGAGGAACAGGAAAATACCAATCCCACCATCTCCACAGGAGAAGCTTGATTAATGACAAAGCAGACTCACGCCAAAAGGTTACCTGGGACAGAAGGGATGAGGACAGGGAATGGAAGATGCAGCTCACCACGCAGACAGAACAAACCAAACTTCCAGGTGGCTAGCAACACAAGCTTTAACTTTTAGATAGTAAAAACTAACATGAATATAGGTAGAAATAGAGAAATCCACCATGATAATGGAAGATTAACATACTCCCAATTATTGCCACTTGAAGTGAACTCACTTAACAGGGTTGACTTAATGGATATAACATAGAATACTGCCCATAACAGTTAATAATCATTCTTCTCAAGCATGTATGAAACACTTATAAAAATATATTATGTACTTTTATACAATAAGTATAACAGACACCATAATCTCCAAATATTTCAAATTAAAGACACATTTCTGAAAAATCAGGGGTAAAAAAAAACAATAAATTTTAAATCATTTAGGAATAAACATAAAAATATATCAAAAGTGTAGGGATGTAAACTGTTCTGGAGAGAAATTTAATCTTAAAAAACACTACATTAGAAAAGATGGAAAATTAATGAGCTAAAGTTTCCAAAACTTAAGAACTTAGATACAAACAGAATAATACAACCCGAAGGAGATAATGAAGATAAAAGTGGAAGTAAACAGAAAAGAACCATAAAATAAAAAAAAAGCTGAAAGGTGGTTTCTGAAGATCAGACAAATAGAACAATAATATTCTGCAAGATTAAGAAAGAAAGAGGCCACATAAACAATCAGAACCAAAAAGAAACCGTAACTACAGATGCTGCAGAGATGAAAGAATACAGAAAATACACTTTATACACCAATGCATTTTAAAACTTAGCTGAAATGGACTAATACCATATAATCAATAACTTACCAAGAAGTGACTCAGAATGAAAAGAAATCTTGACTACTCCCCTAACTATGAAAGACACTCATCAGTAATTTAAACCTTCCCAAGAGACTAGATGGTTTTTACAGGTGACTTTTACTAACTTTTAATGTACAGACCATTCTAATTATTATAAAAACTTCAAAGAATAAAAAAAAAGATTATTCCCTAACTTATTCCATGTGGCTCACACAACTTAATACCAAAACCAGTTAAAGACAGTACAAATAAGGAAAAAGCATAAGCTAATCTTACATATGAAGGTAGATGTCAAAATCCTAAATAAATCAGTGCTTTTTTTTTTTTTAAAGATAATGAATCATGACCATGTTAGGTTTATCTCAGCAAATAAAAAGGGGCTTAATGTTAGAAAAACTTAGAAGTTTGCCACATTCACAGATTAGAGAGGAAAAACAATACGATTATCTCAGAAAAGCATTTGATAAAACTCAATACCCATTCACAATTTAAAAGCTCTTGGAAACTTTCTTTGATCTGATATAGGACTCCATCAAAAACCAAACAGCAAAAGCCTAGTAGTAAAATGTGGAAAAAAAAAAAAAGTTTTTTTGATTAGCATATATATGTACAAATAAAACAAAAACCAATCCTACTTCTAAATCAAGTAAATACAAATAGAACAGGAAGTTCAAATGAATGTATCACTTAAAACAGCAACAAAAACATTAGGTACCAATAATACAATCTAACCAAAGATATGCAAGAAGTGTTTGGAGATAATTATAGCACTTAATAGAAATATATTAAAGAACATCTCCATTACTGAAGAGAGTCCTTGTTCATAGATGGACTCAATGCTGTAAGAGAGGATTTCCACACAAACTGATCTAAGCATCAACGTAATTCCAATATGATTTCATTAGCGCAAGGGCTCTGTAGCCAGGCTGCATGGTTTCAACACCTCATTCTGCCACTTCCTGTGTGATACTGGGAAGACCACTGAATTGGGCTGTTCTTCAATTACCTCGTCCATAAATTGGGAATAATAACAGTATGCCTACTTTATAAGGCTGTCAAGACCACATGAGTTAACAGTGTTTTGTCTAAAGTAAGCATAATATGAATGTTAGTTATTAATCAAAATCTCAAAACAGCTTTTCACGGAACTTCCAAAGTTGATTTTAGAATGGATATGTAAGAACAATGGCCCAAGAATACTTCTGAAGCCGACTAAGTAGACAGACTTTTCTGAACAAGATATTAGATTTACTATAAAATTCATAATTAAAATCGTGTGGCATTAGCACAGGGAAAGTTCAACAAATGAATAGTCCAGGAAGCCAAGAGTCAGATTCAGGCGTACTCGGAAACCTGTTCATGAATGGATAGGGCACTGTAGATCCCTCAGAAAGGACAGACTATTCAACAGATGACACTGTGACAATTACATCTTTACTTTATAACACAGGCAAAAATGAATTCCAGATGGCTTAACACATGAAAAACAAAATGTGAAAACATTTTTGGGGAAAAAAACTTGAGATGGATAAAGTCATAGTCCAGATATGAACCCAATTAAAATGTAGTATGACTTTACATGGTTGATGAAGTACAAGAAAAAAATGGTATTTTCAATTTATTTGCCATAGGAACCTTCTCCTTTCCAGCATTCGAGTATTAGAATTATCTCTATGGTATACAATATTTACATGGTCACAACAATGGAAATATAGCTTGTTGTTTAGCTTTTAGAATAAAAAATTTATCAGGGCACAGAGTTTTGCTTATAGGACAGAATATAAACGTTTCTTTTTTCTCTAGAAATTTATTTAATTACGAGAGAGAGAGAGAGAGCGAGCGGGGCGGGGGGGGGGGGGGGGGGGGGGGGGGGGGGGAGGAGCAGAGGGAGAGAGACAAGTAGACTTGGAGCTGATTGCAGAGCATCTCAGGACCCTGAGATCATGACCTGAGTCAAAACCAAGAGTCAGATGCTTAACCAACTGAGCCACCCAGGTGCCCCAAATATAAATGTTTCTAAGGAGAAGTATGACCAAAGCTGGAAGGCAGAGGGGTAAGAAGAGGTGAAGGCTTGGAAATTTGCACAGTAATAGATATTCATAGTACATGAAACCAAGGGCACGTATATAAAAAAAGAACAAAAAAAGTGATATAATTTCACTGCTGGGGAAAAAAGAGGGGTAGTGAAGGTAAGTGAGAAAAATACGCATCTATTAGAGGAGGAGGAGAGCAAATGGTATCCACAGTTATATAAAGCAAGGAACAGGGTGATAAGCTTATGTATAAATGCCATGCAGACCATCAGAAGAACTAAAACCCATAAAAAATGCTTGTCTCTGCAGTTCTTTGATATTTCTACAAAGACTACTTTTCAACGAGGTCTTACTTTATAAACACAATCTTAATATTCACATCAAGAAAAATCAGTGTTTCCATCTACAATTACTTCATAGTGTTTGAGGATAAATTACAAAGTTCTAAAATAAATTAACAAAGGTAAAACAGAATTACCAACAAAGAGAAAGACGTATCTATAACCTTTTGTTTTTTTCTTTTAAAAAAAATTTTTTTTAGGGCACCTGGGTGGCACAGCGGTTAAGCGTCTGCCTTCGGCTCAGGGCGTGATCCTGGCGTTATGGGATTGAGCCCCACATCAGGCTCCTCTGCTATGAGCCTGCTTCTTCCTCTCCCCCTCCCCCTGCTTGTGTTCCCTCTCTCGCTGTCTCTATCTCTGTCAAATAAATAAATAAAATCTTAAAAAAAAAAAAAATAAAGATTTTATTTATTTATTTATTTATTTGACAAAGAGAGCTCACTCGCACATGCACAAACAGAGGACTGGGAGAGGGAGGGAGAAGCAGGCTCTGAGCTGAGCAGGGAGCCCGATGTGGCACTTGATCCCAGGACCCTGGGATCACGACCTGAGCTAAAGGCAGATGCTGAACCGACTGAGCCACCCAGGTGCCCCCAAAATTTTTAAAAATTGAATTCAATTTTTTTAACTGAAATATATTTGACACATAATATTGTGGAAATTTAAGGCATGCAACATATTTGTTATTTGTAAATTATAATTATTATTATAATACAATTGCATTGTAGTGATAGTCATAGCATCTCTATCAAGTCACATAATTATTACTTCTCTTTTGTGGTGGGAATAATTAACTTTGATTATTCAAGAAATGTTAAAAAAAATCCCGATATAAGCAGATTCATGGTACTTAAAATATTCCTTATATATAGTAGAAATTGTGTTGACCTAATTCTTTTTTCAGCATAAAAGAACTATTTTTTATTTAAATTCAATTAATTAACATATAATGTATTATTGGTTTCAGAGGCAGAGGTCAGTGATTCATCAGTCTTATACAGTACACAGTGCTCATTATACCATGTGCCCTCCTTAACGTCCATCACCTTCATTCCAAGGTTTTGTTTGATTAGGATGAAGAAAATTCCTAACTAATTCTTCTCATTAATTCTTGCAATATGCTTTATAATTGTTATTACTAAAGAATTCCTTCATTTAAGAAAAATGCTCCTCTTTGAGAGAGTTGGGGTTGGTAAAGAGTGAGCAAAAAACTTGCTTATTGATTAAAAATTTGCATATAATACTTTGAAAAATACTAAATGCTTAGTCAATATTTAAAAAAATGAAATCTTCTACAAGGAAATTGTATAGGTAATCTCAGGAATGAAGTCTTACTCTTTCTGATATGGGCTATTTGTTCATGTGTATTCAAACAAATACACAAGGAACCTCAGGACATAGCAGAAAATGACAAGTGCAATAAAAAAGGTAAAAATAAAATTTTAAATAATTTAACAATTAATGCTTACTTACGTATTATAGGCACTTACATATTACATTTCACTGTGCTAAGCACTTAAGGTTCAAACTTTATTTTACAGAGAGGGAAAATGATTTCGGTTAACTTATCCCAAGTTACCAGGATAATACACACCCAGAATCTACCCCCAGGCTAACAGCAGGGCCTATGCTGTAACAATTATGCTACACTACCTCAGAGCGCAGAAAAGGGAGAGAATTTGGAGCTTGTTGGAGATGGTGGGGAAAATCATAAAAATAACAGCTAATATTTGAGTGTTTATTAAATGGCAGGACTAAGGTATTTTAATGTAGTCTCACTGAACCCCAACCTTATGCAGAAGATTTATGCTATTTAATAGCTGAAGACCTATGAAAGTCACATAAATGATGAGAGGGAAAAGCAAGATTCCAACCCAAGGAGCAGGATTTCCTGGAAGCCCAGCAATGATGAATAAATGGCCAACCAGCCAAATATTAAAAGGCTGTATAATCACTGAAGTCAACAGATCACCATATATCTAGTTGGAACAATGTGGGTCCGAAGAACAGTACCACACCCTAAGACAGATGCCTAGAAGGGAAATGGAAGCATACAACTGGTACTTGAGCTACCACCAAGATTTAGAACTTCTGGGCTATAAACGCCTTTGGAGCCATTCAGTGTTCTCCATACCCAGTGGTACTACACCTGAATACAAAACACCATCATTTCTCCCCCTAGATTACTCCAACAGCTTCTTGTTCCCCAAACTGAGCATTTCTGCTAGTCCTATCTTTCAACGCACCCTATAAATCCATAATTTCCTCAAAGTAAGCAGCCAGAATGGACCTTTTCCAAATAAAGTCTAGCAATTTCACAGCTCAGCATAGAACTAAATGGCTCCTCAGAGCGTTCTGAGTAAAGCTGAAAATCTAAATAGGACAGCTACAACACCCTGTATAATCTCCTTTCTCATCTTGAAACATTCATCATGCAAGCTCTACACTCCAGCCACACCACATTTCTTTGAGTTCTTAAAGCCTACCAGGTTCTCTCTTGCCCGCATATCTCTGGACATGATCTGAACCTCAAATCACATCATCTACCTCTTTACGCCTTCTGGAGTGGGGGACCCCTCCACTATGCTCCCATGACACCTTCTTCTGTCACCTGGCTATTCCTCACTGGTCCATAAATTTGGTAATGGCAAACTTACGTTTAGTTTACTGTACCCCTAAACCTAGTACAATGCATAGCATTTTTAAAATAAATGAATGATCAAGAGATCTAAGCAGAAAGTGGTATCAGAAGCCCTTAGAATGAATTATGTTGTCAAGAGTGAACAGGAAAGAGGACCTAGCCAAATGATCTGCAAGAAAAAACAGTGAGGGTAAAAGAGGAGAACAACGTTAGCTGGATGCCGTTAAGTCAAGAAACAAAAAGATTACGAACGAAGACCGAGACAACTGGCTGACAAATCTTAAATCCTTTTAGGAAAAGGCAAGGTAAAAATAACCCTGCTGTACCACCATTTCTTAATTTTTAAAAGTACAGTTGATAAAAAATGAAAATGATTCTGTTAAGTAACCTGGAATGTAAGACCTAGTTATTCCGTTAGTTAATATTTTTAATTGCTCCATAAGACAGCATTTTAAACCACGGAAGTATGCTTTCATTGTTTTAAAAATATTTAAGTACTGATTCGAATTGAATCTGGGCAACTAAAAATAATACTTACCATTGCCATATGGAAAAGCACGTGCAGAACGACTATCATAACCAGAGGAATGTCCACTGTTGAAGAAAAATGTATTTTTATGTGTTGCAAGTAAGTTCTAAATTTTAATATTTTGGTACAAATGCAAAACATCAAGGTAGAATTATGACTTTCATTTAACCATCATATAATGATAAATTTTAACTGTGTAATTTTAATACAAAAAAACAGGCTTTTAACCTCAAAACATATTTTAAACCTAATACCCACTTATAAAGAAAAACCTAGCTTGCTAGTACTATTTAATGTGAATAATCCAATCAATTCAGCTTGACACCCAAGATAACAGAAACTTTGAGGCTAACAGAGTACTTGAGATTTCGCCAAAATACAGTACTAAAAAAACAGATTTTAATGATTCAGAAATTCAGCCCCAGTGACAGGATAAACAAATAATACTTTTTAACATTCTGAGAAAAATATATATTCAACAAGGACTTAATAATTAAATCGTTATATTCTCACAATTAAGACCGTTCTGAGCTTTATCATTTCCTTTTTGAAAATTTTGCATGGTTTGATTCTATTGATGTAATGTTCTCACAATTTTTCCATCTATTAATATAATTTGGATCACTTTCTCAGAAATACATTATCTTTATAGAGTTTACTTGCTACTTAAGAGGAAATAGTTTGGCTACCATTTTTTAGTGATCTCTATCTGCCAAGAATTGTGCTGATGTGTTATATTCACTAGCTGTTTTAATCTTCAAAACTCTATCAACCCCATTTGGTAAAAGGAAACTGAGTCTCAAAAAGTAGTTATGAACCTTGCCTAGCAACACAAAGCTAGGGAATTCTGAAGCAAAAATCTGAGTCAGATCTGTGCAATTTCCAAAGCCCTATGTTATTAACCACCACGCTGCCTGCCATCTATGAGGTAAATACTCTTTACTACGGCATGCCAACTAACATAAACCAGAAACGCAGGGTATAAAAGAGAAGGCTGTTGCCATGTAGAATGGATCCTATCTTCCTTTGTGGAAGGTGAGTTACAGCAGGCCATAAGGAGTAAGGCAGCTTTTCTTTACTATGGTTCCTGATAATAACTGTCCTTACTTAATCCTAAAACAGACATGCATTATTCATGATTAGCAGTCATCTGTTTGGATATCCCACAAAAATTACTATAGCCAAGTTTTTACCAGTCTAGGGGTTTCTTTGATCAGTGTGTCATAAATCAAAGCAAGATATTTCAAAATACCGTCATTTGGTTTTCTCTGTCCTGTTTTGTTACCAAACTATAGGTCCAACATCTAATATAAAAGTAACTAGCATAGATCTAGACTCATGAATTGAAAGGCAGGTACTACTTACTCTTTACAAAATTAAATCTTTGAAAATATTACCAAGATATGTATATGACTTTTCTGTCAAAAGTCTACCAATGATAAGTTCTACCCTATCCGTACTGATTTACCTTTCTATTGTTGGTATAAGAGATGGAGGTGGAGCGCCTGGTGGAGGAGGAAAACCTGAAACAGTCAATCATAAGATAAAAAATGTTAACAGAATGTACATTTAATGTCAAGTGTGAAATAAAGTTGCTGCGTATCACTAAATTTCTCTGGGGACATAACGTGCTTCTCTATGTTATTGTGGACAGAAAAAAAAACGGAGCTTAAACTTATAAAAAGATTTTTTGAGCAATAAAACTTTAAATGAACAGTCTCTAACACACAGAGCACAAACTGGGAGTCAGGACACCTGGTCTTATTTTCAGCACCACACACAGCCCATTTTGTGAGTATGAGAAAGTTAATCTCAATGCCTTACCTTATCCATATATAAAACAGTAGTATTGCCACCAGATATGTTATACTTGAAATACTTTTGAAGAAAAGCAAATAAAATAGCATTTACCTCTTTCAAAAAATATTTTATTTTAATGTATAGAAATTTCCTTAAAATATATAATTATAAATAAAATCTTACCAGTAAATATATAAATGTTTAAGGCTGAGAATATCCATCATAAAATACATCTTAAATACACAACCTTAAAGAACTATTTTACAAAGAAGGGCATGTAACATAGTTTTTGGATTAGTTTGGAGAGAGAATAATTTGCACCTTTATATCATGAGGTCTGTATTCTCAATAATTCACAATACCTAAATGAAATACCACAGAGTATGGCTAAAAGGGACCTTAACAGTTTATCTACTCTGCACTTTCAAATTCAGATAGGCAGTAAAGCATCCGAACAAGACTTTAAAATTCAACTTAAATAACTTATGATACCAATTCCTTCCCAAGTTTTAACAAACTTTACTATTAGGAAATGAATTTAATTCTGTAATTTAAATTTCTCACACTACAATTCATATGCTACCCTGAATGAGAACAAGAAGCAATCCATTATAATATTCTCTATCACCCTCTGCATATTTGAAAACACTTCCACTAGCCTCCTTTAGTATTCTATGTAAAAATGAATCCCAGTTCTCTTAACCCTTCTCGAAGTCCATTTAAATCAAATTTTGGCCCTGCTAAAGTTGTTTCAAATTCACCATGCTTATCTTCACTATACCCAATTTCAAGATCTGTAACTCCTCTACTAAACATCTCAGAACTGTGAAGTTTAGCAATGACCACAATCCTATCTTTTACAGCTTTTCAACCACATTTCCTTTTAAACTAGACACACCAATGATTCCTTTATGACTTGTCCTGATAAGCCTTTTTCAGCCACAATGATACACATTCAGTGACTCACTATTCCACAACTAAATATGTATACTATCTCATGCTACCTAAACTCCATTATTTCTCTTTATAGAGGTCATTTTGAATACAGACCCACCCTTCCAAGCATGGTCACCTTTCTTTCTCTTTATATTCCTCGGCTCTGAATACCAAACTCAGTAACAAACACACTTGCTACCATATTTGCATCACACTCTACAAACATTTAAAAAACAAAACACTGAAAAAGTGTTAAAAACCACCCCTGGTCACATATAAGCTATTGATCACACCATTACAACAATCAACAACCACCACTCTAAGAACCACCATCTAACCAGTTGTCAATCTATCTAATAGTATGATTCAGAATGTATTTTCTCACAATACTGAGTTTTGCCAGCAGGGTAAAAAAGAAAAATCAGAAACCATGATAAAGTCAAGATAAATGATCTTTCTCTTCTTTTGCAGTCGCTTTATCATATAAAAAATTCACTGGTCTGAAAAAACTTTTTTTCATAAAAATTTTATTTCATATTCCATACTGTTTTCTTCAACAAATTGATACAGTGAGAATTTTCTCAGAATCGCTATTTCTACAAAAATGGGTAAGACAGGTATAAGAAAACTACGTATCTTACTCAAAACTGGAATGAAGCAAAGGCAGAGCTGAAAATAGGACCCTGAAATCCCAATAGCCTATTCCATAGTGTAACCACATCGACACTGTCCCTCCTGTAACTATAAGCTTGAAATTTCATGTTTATTAACAATGATGGAGAAAACATGAAAAAAGTTTTACCTGGAGGTGGTACAGTTATTGGAATACCTAAAAAACAAGTGATGAAATTTAATATAGTAATTGGATTTTATAACCTGTTATGTATTTATGCCATCACCAAAAAAAAAAAAAAAAAAAAAAAAACCTTTGAAATAAAACCCCTTGCCTCATTTTCCTGGCTTATTCACTCAAAAGAAGCATTCTGTTTTCTTGCAGAAGACCAACAATTCCAATATAACATCCGACTTCCTGATAAAAACCCAGTCTAACAACTTGGTAACAAGATTTCCCCTACTAGGTATAATCACAAACAAAGTTAGACATCAGTTAAAAAAGCACACTTGTGCATTTTTTGTGCATAAATATCAAACTCCATGAAATTAACACTAAGTTTGATAATCAACATCTGATCTTGTTACTTAATATTTTAATAGGGAAATTATCAATGGGCTCTTTAATACTGCAGGTAATACAAGGTAACTCTGAAGATGATGACTTTTCACTTTAGTAAAGCTTTGTGGGACATTCAAATGTTGATTTGGATCGTTTTAATATTGTCAATAACACTGGGGAAAGGCATTATTTCCCCTGATTTGTGGGAGTAGAAAAGGGGGGTATAGCCAATTCATATATATATATACTCCCAGGGCACACTAAATAAATGTGGACAATTTATGTCTATAGGAGTCAGTAAATACTAATTTGAGAGACTCTCATTCATTTGCACACATTATAAACTTTTAAGAAATAAACTGTATAAATAAACATTCTCAATTTACATTGGTCAAATGTGCCCTTAAATCCTAATGTAAAAGTTATGTGACAAATTCTACTTTTTGTTTAAGGAAAAATGACATTTCTAGGTAGGAAAATAGAAAAAAAATGTTTTCATGAAAAATTTTATACCACAACTTCAACATAGAATGGTCTACTAAGTCCTATCTTAAAAACTGCATCAAAATTAGTCCAAAATAGGGGACAAAAGTCAAATTCATTAATTAAATGCATGGGGAAAAATAATGAAAACAATTACTTTCAAATGTTTTGTCAATGGAAACATCTGCTAATAATTTGAAATTTTTCTGTGACTGTTTTACCAGAATAAGAGGTTTATATAAAAAATCTTAAGGCAGTCAGTGGCTTTAAAATGGAGAATGAAACACCTGATTTAACTACCCATACAATAAGAGGATATGCTAAACTTACAAAACCAACAAGACTGAAAAAGATAGTAAGAGACATGTAAGCCATTATTTTTCAAAAATCATTAGACCTCCAAATGTCTACTAACTAAATCTATACTTAATGGCAATTCTCGTCCATCCTGAAGTTACCTTGCTGCATCCTAAATTACTAAACAAAAAGAATCCAGCAAACACAAGCTAGCAGAGTCCCAGACACTGTACTAAATGGGAAAAGTAAGAAAGGCAGAGCATATTAATCATTCTTAATATCTACTATTACCTAATTTTCTTTAGAACAGTATAAAGCCTTACAGAGCACTGTTTAACTTAACATCACCATGTGATCTAGTTTTTACATTTAAATACATGATTTTTTATTTATTTATTTTTTTTAGGTGTATAGTAGTTCCTTCTTAGCCACGCTTTCCACAGTTTTAGTTATCCGCAGTCAACCACATTCTGGAAGCCCGTGATCCTCCTTCTTATGTATTGTCAGCAAGTCAACAGTAGCCTAATGCTATGTATGTCACAGGGCCTATGCCATTCACCTCACTTCATTTCAGGACATAGGCATTTTATCAACTTACACTGTCACAAGAAAGGTGAGCACAGTACAATTGAGATATTTTCAGAGACAGAGGGAGAGATCACATTCAAATTACTTTTATTACAGTACATTGTTATAATTGTTCTATTTCATTATCGTTAATCCCTGTGTCAAATTTATAAATTAAGCTTTATTATAGATTATGTATGAATGGGAAAAACACATAGCATATGTAAGGTTTAATGCTATCTACCATTTCAGGTGTGCACTGGGGGTCCTGGAACATATCCCTTGCAGATAAAGGGTGGGGGGGACTACTGTATAAGATAAAGAACTGTAGGAAATTCAGCAAACCATTCTGTAATCCTAACAAACTACTTAAATCAACACATGAGCAACATGTATCACTCTAACTAAAGTTAACTACAGCTTACTAAAATCTGAATTCACACAAAATAACTAAGAAATTACTAGTCAGCCCTCTCAAAATTTAGCCTTCAAAAACATCTAAGTTGTCAAATTTTCAGAAAATATAAAAAGACTTATAAGCAAATTATTAAATGTTACTAAGGTTGTTAAAAGTACAGTCTGCTTTTAGTTTAATCTCACCACAGGAGTATCATAGGACAGGTTTTTAAAAAATCAACTGGAAAGAATTAAGAACAAAAAGAAAACTCATGCTATATGTAAAGATGTCTTTCCAGTCACTATCTACTCATCACACAGTTAGCATGAGAACTAGAAAAGGCCCTTCTTGTGAGGCCTCTATTTCATCTAAGATATTTCAATGCAAATCTTTATTGGTAAATGTTCACCAAATGAGAACCACAAAGTTGATGAAACACAACACAAATCAATTCTTTAGTATTATCAGATGTATTTTCAAAATGCAACTATGGAAGTTTAGTATACTCATACAAAAATCACGATTTAGTATTTGACTTTTGTTAACAAAAGAGAAAGCATGAGAGAAAACTGGTCTCAAAAATTACTGTCCTCACCCTCAACACTCCCACCTTCCTGACCAACACCATGCTGCTTAACCAACAGACTGAAATTACACAAGTGAAGTACTGTGTTTTACTGTTCCTTTATCTATAAAATGAGTAGGACAAAAATGTTTATTTCCTGGAAAGCTTTGCATAACAGTAAAAAGAGTTAAGATTTCTAGTACTATAGGCCAAAGCTTTTGGAAAAGTAATATTCAAGCTCTAATATTATAATATCTGGATATTAGTGGATAGATAGTGGTTTTGAAGCTTTAGTGACCACCAGAATCACCCAGAGAGTTGGTTGAAACACAGATTGTTGGGTCCCTCCCCTATAATTTCTGATTCAGTAGGTCAGGAACGGGACCAGAGAATCTGCATTCCTAACAAGGAGATGATGATGTTGCTGAGCAGAGACCATACTTCGAGAATCAATAAATCACACCCTAAACTTCTCTATGGATTGTACTGTTTAACACCTCAATATTCAATACATATAAAATAAATTCCATTCCAAATTTTTATGAACAAAGCATGTGACACCTTGAAGTAAAACAACAGAGCTCTATGATAGCCTACGCTATCTGGCATCCTCAAAGAAAGAGAATCAGATTTACTTTTTCCTGTAATGCACACTCTTCAGTGGAAAGCATGCGGGTGGGGAGGACCTGAAATCCTATTTGGGAACTGAAGGAACTGAAGCAAAGAAATAGAAAGGCAGCAGCCCTGTGAGACTTACTGAAAGGTATTTAACTATATTTTTTAAATTTGCACAAAATTAATAGCAGCTCTGCAGTCAACAAAAAAACAATAAAAACTATGTATGAACTCATTCTCAATATAGCCCATGATTGTTTTTCTAAGGCAGAAAGAGTTCATATATTCTAGGTAGCCTCTGATATAGCCTCTAATGATCCCTGATTGCAAGGTATTTATGCCTTTTTATACCTTTGGTATTTATACCCTCCCCCTAGTATGGGCTGGATATAATGATTTATTTCTAACAAAATCCAGCAAAATGATGGGATGTTGCTTCTGTGACTAGATTACAAAAGACAGTGACTTCTATTTTGCTGGTATCCTCTACAGTTTTCTTGGCATGCATGCTTTCCTGAAGCAAGCTGCCATGCAGGAGAGGAAGTGAATCTTGATCTTGAAAAAGAGTACTTTCTCAGTCAAGCCTTTGAGAGGACCATCCCAAAGTCTGTGGCAGACTGAAGCAGAGGACCTAAATAAGCCGTCCCCACATTCCTAACCCAGAAAAACTGTTCAATAATAAATATATGTTGTTTAAGTCACTATGTTCTAGAGTGATCTGTCACTCAGCTAACAAATACGTGTAACAACTACCTATCATTTCTCTATTAAGTTCAAGTGAAAGAAGAAAGCATGGCAGAATAATGTGAATTATGCTTCCAAGTTCTTACTAGTAACTTCTAAATTTCATCAGCACTATTATGTTACAAATGGGTAAGCTTGATCACTTTAATTCTCACTGATTTCTAAGTCATCAAGCTTGTAAGCAAATTCTGCACAAAGAAATCGAGTAAAGTCAAGGTTTATAAAAATCTTTAAATATTACCTTCTACTACATGCTTTTCTGTGCATCAATATTTCTAAAATTATATACACACACGTATATTGTCTAACACCTACCCTTTAAAAATAACATCCTGTTTTGAGTTTACTGAAAATACTGACAGGCTACTTTTTTTTTTTAATATAAAGAAACAAAAGAGAAAATGAGTACAATTCTCAAAAGCTTCAAGGAATTATTTTTTAAAGGTACTTCTGGAAAATATATTTTTGGCAAAAAGCATCCATTAATAAGCAGATTTGCTGAATAAGACCAAAAATCTTACAGAACTATAAAAATTAGCTTAGTAAATATTATATTCATAAAATAGCTTCTCAAAATTGTATTTTCTCAAAGGTGCGGATAATATTCATCCAGAATAGGCTAAGCTTTTCACAAAGCAGCAGTTCTTAGAGTGTTATGTGGAGACTCAAGGGGGTCTCTAAGACCCTTTTAAGGAATCAGCAAGGTTAAAACTACTTTCATAAAAATACTAAGATGTTATTTGCCACTTTCATGCTCATTCTCTTACAAGTGTCCAAGAAAGTTTTCCAGAGGCTACATGACATGTGAAATCACAAAAGATTTAATGCAAGAAAAACAGGAGAATACAGTTTTTTTCTATTAAGCCACATAGTTAAAAAAAAAAAAATTTTTTTTTGCAGAAGTGTAAAACAAGACCACACTGAACATTTTTTGTTCTTTTAGAAAAAGTTATTTTTCACACAACTATCTTAATGCTAATATGTAATGGGTTTATTATGAGTATTTTTTATGTAACATTTTAACTTCTCAGTTTTCATTTCTAATAAAAAAATAGATATACCATGCATAAATAAAAGCTCTTTGGGAGACTGTAGTAATTTTTTTTTTTAGTGTATAAAGTGGTCTCTGACCAAAATGTTTAAGAGCCACTGTGCTGGAACCTGACTGCTAACAGAAAACTAATCCACAGACAATGTAGGCCTTAGAGGAAATGCAGAAAGACTCCAGGTGTGAGCTGCCTTTCTCCCTAACCCCATGGGTCACTGCTACAACCCCAAATCATCAAGATACGTAAGGAATGAACACAACTTTTAAGTTCATCTAACTCACAGTACTACATGACTAGTGAGACACTAATGTCCTTGATAATAGTCTTTAGGAATGAATTTAGGAATTCCTTCTAAAATGCAGAATCCTACACATTTTAAACTCTAGATAAACAGCTAAACCCTATATCCAACTTTAAAAGCAGGGATCACTGTTCTCTGCGGTCTGAACTAATTGGACTATAGTATCTCAGTAAAGCAAAAAGCCTTCCTCAACTTAACCGAATCCTGAGCTAGATTTTAATTGTTCTGAAGACTTATAGAAAGAACCACAGTCACATGAGCCTTAATTTTGATTAATATAACAAGAAATGAGCTAAAAATAAATCTGGACTTCTCTCTTTCAATAAACTCTATTATAAAAAATGAAGATAAAATAGGATAACACTAAAGTAAATTAACATTTAAAAACCTATTAAAAGTCTAAAATAAAATATTATATAGTTTGGACATAGTTTAAAAAAAATAGTTCACAAACATTAAATTATTTAAAAAACAAGTAAGATAAGCCAGACACAGGGCAAATAATGTAATGATTTCACTTATATGAAGCACCTACAAGAGGCAAATTCATAAAGAAAGAATAGAGGCTATAGGAGCTGGGGGACAGGGTTAGGGTTACTGTTTAATGAGCAGAGTTTCATTATGGATAATAAAGTTTTAGGTATAGATCACAGTGATGGTTATACAACTTTGTCAATGTAGTTAATGCCAGTGAGCTGTAGACTTACAGATGGTTAGAATAATAAATATTATGTATATTTTACCACAGTAAAAAAGTACCATAAAATCAACTGCACTTTAACATGAATTTCCAATTTTACAATTCTTCTTCCAATAAACATGTATATCACAACTGGTTTATTCAGTAAACAGACTTAACACAAATCAGGCAAACAGCAAATCTCAGCTAACTGGATGTTTTTAAAAAAATCTGGTTCCTGCTCTTTACAAGCTCCATAACTTCTCTACCCAGAAGTACATATGCATACACTTCAACATGAGGGAAATAGTTAAAAAAACAAACAACTTTTAAAAGACATGTTATTGGGGTGAATATACACATAATACCATGACTCAATTCAACATAGTTAACAAAACAGGCTTTTGGACAAAACCACCTGCTGGTTCTCCTATTTTCTAGCTATTGCTTAAACTCTTTTAAGTCCTGGTTTCTCTTCTGTAAAATTAGAATAATGTCTATTTCAGTTGTTGTCAAGGATCACACTGAGTTAATATATGAAATGTGCTCAGAACAGTGCCTTCAACAATAAGTAAGCATTCAATAAATATTAGCTATTATTAGCTATTACAAGTGACCCTTGAACAACAGGGGTTTGAACTGCACAGGTCCACTTATATGTGGATTTTCTTATAGTACAGACCTATAAATGCATTTTCTCTTCTTTATATTAACATTTTCTTTTCTCTAGATTACTTTATTCTAAGAATATAGTATATAATACACATAACATAAAAAATATGTTAACTGTTTATGTTATTAGGCTTCCAGTCAACAATGTGCTATCAGTAGAAAGTTTCTGGAAGGTCAAGGCATGTGTGGATTTTTGACTGCTTGGGGGGTTGGTGCCCCTAACCCTGGTGTTTTTCAAAGGTCAACTGAATTTCTACTATTACTTATCAAAAGCATGAAGCCGTACTAACGTATTTCTGAAAAATTTAACACAACAGAAACTACTGAGTGGTTCATTAGGTGATGAAAATACCAAATTTTCTGAAAATTAAGAAAGATGTTGAATAATCAGTGTTTTCAAGCTACTCTTAGTATGGTAAGAGAAAACGACATTAAATACTTCTTCATTTAAAAAAGCTACTCCAAATGTCACAAAAATAACTTAGGACCAGAGGTCCTTTACGTGTTTGCTGTATTCTCCAACATAAAACCTTCTCCACACTTGATACAAATCAATTGTGGCAAATATTTTGTTCCGTTACTAACGAGGTTTTATGTACATTTGTAGATGTGTGTTTGGGGGGGGGGTAGGAGGAAATACACCTCTCCTTGTCTGCTATTTGACAGTAAAAGTCCCTTGAATGCATGCAATCTCTATCCCCTCATCATGTTAAGGAGGTTATGGAATAACCATCTACTTATGCAACGAGTCATGCCTGGAAACCTCTAAGAGTTGACCATAAATTTTGTTCTCCAAGTCAAGGCATTTCTGAGAATGAATAATAATAGTTATGCTAGGATAAAAGGTATAAAGGAGGTTCCAGGCAAATCTGGATATATGGTCCTACTGCTGAAAAAATCCTATTTATGAAAAAATTAGCACCCCAAAACATGGGTGTAATACATCATTACTATATTTATCTCATCATATACAGGCCTATAGCCTTGAAGTGTAGGCATTTGAAAGCAAATGTTAACAAAGACAACATTAAAATATCTTTAAATTCTCGAAGGATTTTTTTTCCCTTTTTCCTTTTAGTATTTCTCAAGAAAGCAAAAAGGAAACCTAAGGTTTCTCTAAAATGGAATACTTTTTAAGGCAAACTTCTAAAAGACTCCTGAGCCACAGCTTTCTTTCATTAGCTGCTTATGATTCTTAAGGTGATCTAAATTACAGTGAACTCTATAGAACTACTGTAATCATGTGGTTCTGTGGTAAATGGTAACTGAAAACGTGGCTTTAATCAAGGCCTATATTCAGCGGGTAAGGATCTATGCAGCCATACTGTTTTGGAAAAGCTGATAACCACTCTGATTATAAGTGTGTGACTGTACCAGCTGTCAATCTGAAAGTCTCTCTGGTGTCATGGACACAGAAACATGTCAACTCAAGCAGCTATCTTATTTAGGGAATGTCAAGTATACAAAAGATCTTTGTGATTAGCATTGTTGGGAAACACTGATGGAAAAACAGACTACCTTCTCTCCCAACAGCTCACAGTAAAAGTAAGGAGTAATTCAGATTGTCTCAATTTACAAATATCTGGTTTTAGTATGAACTGGTATCTCCCTGCCCCCAGCCAATATACCACAGTTAGATACTGCTTAAATCAGAATCAGAATTCATCTGAATCAGTATCCTTAAATGCTGACAGGACAACATGGAAATTCTAACAACAAGCCATCAAAAGAAATTTGGATAGGTATTTAAAATATGAAAAGCAAGTAGTTAGTTCACAATTGACAGTATAGGCCTACCTCATTTTATTGCACCCACTTTACTGCGCTCCATAGTTACTGTGTTTTTGTTTTTTAACAAATTGAAGGTTTGTGGCAACACTACTTCAGCAAGGCCATTGGAGTCATTTCCCAAGTGTTCGTAATTTCATGTCTTTGTGTCACAATTAAGGTAAACCGTCACAGTATTTCAAACTTTTTCACTATTTTATTTGTTAACGGTGATTTGTGATCAGTGATCTTTTGATGGTACTGTTTTAACTGGTTTGGGACACCACAAACTCTAATCATACATAAGATGGCAAACTTAATTGATACATGTTGTTTGTATTCTGATTGCTTGACTAACCGACCACTGCCCTGTCTCCTTCTATGGAGACACAATAATGAAATTAGGTCAATTAATAACCCGGCACTGGCCTCTTAAGTGTTCAAGTGAAAGGAAGAGTCACACATCTCTCACTTTAAATCAAAAACTAGAAATGACTAAGTTTAGTAAGGAAGGCATGCCAAAAGCCGACTGGCTATAAGGTAGGCCTCTTGTGACAAACAGTCAAGTAGTGAATGCAAAGGAAAAGTTCTTGAAGGAAATTAAAAGTGCTACTCCAGTAAACACACAACTGTCAAGAAAGCAAAACAGCTTTACTGGTAATACAGAAAGTCTGAGTGGTCTGGAGAGAAGACCAAACGAGCCACAGTACTCCCTAAACCAAAGGCTAATCCAGAGCAAGGCCCCTATAACCCTCTTCTACTCTGTAAAGGCTGACAGAGGTGAGGAAGCTATAGAAAAAAAGTGTGAACCTATCAGAGGCCGGTTCATGAGGTTTAAGGAAAGAAGCCATCTCCATAACATAAAGTGCGAGGTGAAGCAGCGAGTGCTGACAGAGAAGCTGCGGCAAGTTCCCCAGGAGATCCAGCTAAGACCACTCATAAAGGTGGCCACACTAAACAACAGATCTTCATGCAGACAGAACCACCTTCTGTTGGAAGAAGATGCCATCGGGGACTTTCACAGCTGAAAAGAAGTCAAGGCCTGGCTTCAAAGTTTCAAAGGGCAGGCTGAATCTCTTCTGAGGGGCTAATACAGCTGGTGGCTTGAAGTTGAAGCTAATGCTCACCATCCTGAAAGTCCTAGGGCCCTTAAGAATTAGGCCAAATCCACTGTGCCTGTGCTCTATAAACGGAACAACAAAGCCGGGATGCCAGCACATCTGTTTACAACATGGTTTACTGAATCTTTTAAGCCCACTGCTGAGACTACTGCTCAGAAAAAAAGATTCCTTTCAAAATATTACTGCCCATCGACAGCACCTGGTCACCTAAGAGCTCTCTCTCTAGTGGAGACATACAATGAGATTAATGTTTTCATGCCTCATAACAAAATATCCATCCTGCAGCCCATAGATCGAGGAGTCATTTTGACTTTCAAGTCTTATTATTGAAGAAATACATTTCATAACACTACAGCTGCCACAGATAGTGACTCCTCTAATGGATCTGGGCAAAAAGCAAATTGAAAACCTTCTGGAAAGGCTTCATCATTCAAAATACCATGAAGAATGTTCATGATTCATGGAGAAAGATCCAAATAACAACATTAACAGAAGTCTGGAAGAAGTGGATTCCAAACCTCATGGAAGACTTTGAGGAGTTCAAGACTTCAGTGGAGGAAGTAACTACAGATGTGTTGGAAATAACAAAAGAACTAGAATGAGACGTGGAACCTGAAGACATGACTGAATTGTTGCAGGTTTATAAAACTAGGACAGATGAAGGGCTGCTTCCTATGGGTAAGCAAAGAAAGTGGTTTCTTGACATGGAACCTACTCCTGGTGAAGATGCTGAGAAGACTGTTGAAATGGCAAAAAAAGGATTTAGAATATTACCTAAATTTAGTTGATAAAGCAGCAGCAGAGTCTGAGAGGAGTGACTTCAATTTGGAAGGAAGTTCTACTGTGGATAAGATGCTATCAAACAACATCACTGCTACAGAGAAATCAATTGTTCGTGAAAGGAAGAGTCAATGGATGTGGCAAAGTACACTGCTGTCTTATTACAAGAAAATGCCACAGCCACCCCAACCTTCAGCAACCACCACCCTGATCAGTCAGCAGCCACCAACATCAAGGCAAAACTCCAAGGTCAGCAAAAAGATTATGACTCACTTAAAGCTCAGATGATGGTAAGCATTTTTTAGCAACAAAGTACTTTTTAGTTAAGGTATTAAGGTATTTTTTAGATGAAATGCTACTGCACACTCAACAGACTGTGGGAGAGTATAAACATAACTTTTATATGCACTGAGAAACCAAAATTTCATTGGATTCTTTTTATTGCAGTAGTCTAGAACTGTAGTATTTTCGAGGTAAGCCCGTAAATAATAACTTAAACAAAAAAATAAGGAGTGTTACTCTATGGTATAACACCATGGAAATCTGAACATTATTAAAAGATATTATCCTTATAAGCAGAAGTTATGTGGCAAAGAAATGGCATAGTCTTGTCATTTTGGAAAAAAGCATACTTCCAGATAATGCCAGTGCCTGTAAACAATATCCTATAGAGCTTCTAAATATTCTTATATACCAAAAAGGTATTTATTTCTTCACCATTTTTCATACTCTCTCTCTCTCACTCACTCATACCACTTACTCTCTCATCACAGCTAGTGCTGACTATGTAAACTTACAGCAATCCGGTGATATACTATGTTAGTAATAAAAAAAAATTATTTTAAATCACCTTTAATACCTAGTTAAGATTACCAAGCAATCTAGCATAAGACTATTCTCACATACATTGATTAGTGTCATTAAATTCGTTCAGAATTAACTACTTCTACAGTTTATCATGTACAGTAGACAAAGGACTCATCTATGAATCAATTATTCTTCATTCCCTTCCCTTTTCCTTTGGTTAATTCTCACCATATGAAAGACCCAAGAGTCGTGGGTCCAATCACAACTTCTGAAATGGTTTATGCTCCAGAACAAGAAATTTGTCGAATTTTAGAAATAATGTTGTCTGGAGTAAGCACCTCCAACCTATCCAGTCTTCTCTTTCCTCTGTTTTTGAGACAATAGTTTCTAAAACCAGTTGTTTTTCATAATAATTCTTATCCTTTTTGAAGATAAAAGTGACAAATGGAAGGGAATCAAAGGTGTTGTGGCTGTAGGGCCAATGCAACAGTTGACATTTAGAGACCAAGGATGAATCCTAGAGGCAAAAACCACTCAGACCCTTTATTTGCCTAGGTACTCTGATCACAACTGGCATCTTAAAACAAGCACGGCTTTCTCAAAATGACTGAGTGAACATGGCCCTTTAGTATGAACTGATTTCATTAAAAGAAAGCAAATTTTAGCATATCACACACATGTAGTTATAATTAGGACCAGGAACTAGTTTTTATCATTTATTATTGGCAGTCTCTGTAGGAAGAAAGTAATTATTATCTCAATCAATCTTGTTAGTTTCATTAAAAACTGATTAAGGGGAATAAATATTGGAAGCTTACTGCGAATAAAGTAACAAAGGCCACTGGGTGTAAGATTGAAAATATAAAATTTAGGGATTACTTGTAAATGTTTTCTATTGCCACCAATAAAATAATAATCAAAAGTGGCTCAAAATATGATAGAAATTTAATTTTCTGTGTTGTTTAAAAGAAGTTTAAGTAGCAGGTACCTGGCACCCAGAAGCAGTCTTCTAAAAGGAAACCAGTATACAAAGATGACCAGACTGAGATTTTCACTTCACAGGTTCTATTTTTTTAAACCTACTCCAATTCTAAAAGTATCTCTAAAACATTTTTCAAACCAAGTTAACATGATTTACAATTCAATATGGATTTATATGTATACAATTAGCTACTTCAATGATCACTATCATACTCTTAGATCACAATGTTAGTATCTGTCCATTCTTCTCTATTTTAGTATATTCTCTTTGCTATGCTGAAATGTACATATAGATGTTTCACTGTGAATCTGCTGAAGATTTAACATAGTAAGTTTCCTATTTATTAATTTTAATGAAGTATAATCAATGCAGATTTTATTTTCAAATATGTATTTTAATTGTTATAATTAAAAATAAACACTCACGATTATTATTTTTTTTCCAAAATCAAATGTCTTATTTACTATTTACCTGGTGGTGGAATCAGAGGTGGAGCAGTGCTCACAGTTGGAGGAGGTGGAAGAAATGGAGGTGGTGGAAGGTGAGTGGGAGGAGCTCCTGGGGGGAAAAATGGAGGTGGTTTGCTAAAATTGTTGTCTACTTCAGTAGCAGATCTTTCAGAAAGGACCTAAAATTAAACCATAATTTTAAAAAATGAATAAATTAAAAACTCAGTAAATTCATTTAAGAAATGAAATAAAAAGTTTTATTCCCATACACATATTTTGGGGCGGCAGAAGTAATTTTTTCCATGTGTGTGATATGTGTGTATATATACAGATGTGAGTATATATTCATACACCCTCTTTAAGATGTCCATATACAAAGCGTAGAAAAAATGACTAATCATTACCCAAAAAAAGTAGTAAGAAATAATAAAAACATTCTAAACAAGAGTACTTCTAAACATAAATACAATATAATGAGTATTATCTGTTACCCAACCAAGTTACAGTACTCAAATTAAGGCAATGTAATCATTAGTCACAAACACCAGCATTAAGAAATTAACAAGGCAGCAGAAACAGGCATCCACTGTACTAGGCCTTGTCATTATCAGGTTGCATGCATTAACAGAGTGCAAATAAATAGGCAGCCAGATAAATAAATAACTTTTTCATGTGAGTCTTGTAACTTTAACAATAAGGGTTTATACTTGAAAAGTAAATGTGTTTACAAATTCTGATCTGTGTAAACAGGTAAGGGGCAGGGAGCAAACCCACAGGAGTGACACATAGAAATCTGGATTTTTGTTAAGGCTCCCTCAGGGATTCTGATGTACAAACACATTTAGGAAACAGCAGAAACAGGCAACATAATGTTGTACATTTAATTCATACTTCTAAATTCTCTGCTGGTTAAAGGGTATCATTTAAACATATAATCCCTGTTTTAATCAACTTTTCCTACATTTAAGTAACTTTTGTAATGCTTATGCTGATAAGCTATTTTTTTAAAGTAGGGAACAGAATTATTTTAAGAAATTATGGCATTTTAATGCTGCAGGAAAGAAAAGAGGGCTACCTTCCAGTTTAGAAATGATTTACCCTTAAACATGCTAAAAAGAAAAAAAGATTAATTTATTAAAAGTAATGAGAATCAAAACACTTTTGATATTTTTTTAAGGTACTCAGGAAGAGGTAAAATAAAAAACAGTAATGATCAAGTTAATAACTGAAAAGTTTCAGTTACTAAAGTTCTAACTTGAATCCAAGTTACTTATATCTCCTTCGTTCTTTCACTTGAAAAAAAGGAAATCTACTTCCCCCAAAAATGACATGTTAAATTATGGTATATCCATATAATGAAACTATCATGAAGGAATTTTAAATATTTTTAAGAATATGGATAATGAAAATGATTTAAAAAAAAGATACACAAAAAATATTCATAAAGTATATTAATCTTGTTTGGTGACAAGGAAGAGATGTACCAGTGTTAAGAGTGGTTATCTTTAGATGTTAGTACTGGTGGTTTTATTTTCTTCTTTACACTTTTTTCATATTTTCCCTTTTTTTTTGGTACAATTAACCTATATATTATGTTTACAGCAAAGGAAAAGAAATCGTACTAAAAAAGATCCAAAGGTGATGAATTCTAATTGGAATAGCTTTTATAATAAAAGGGTGATTGATTCCATATTTTAAATCTCTTTGTAGCACCTAAAATACCAAGCATATAGCATAGCACTATAAATGCATATTGAATAAATTAAGTTAGAATATGGATGTAATCCTTTAGTTTAAAAATTAATAATTCTTAAAATACAAAACCTGTATGTTGCTGTTTTCATTTGCCCGTCGCCTTCCTTCAACTCGGCTAATTGTTATAGTCTGACCAATAACATCAATTGCCCCAGGTAATCTCCTGTAAATAGAAATTGAATCAGTTCAGTTTCACCTAATTAGATGTTTGAAAAATAACACAAATATTAGGTGAGAAATGAAATCTAAGACCCTTTGCAATGTACTTTAAAATAAAACCAGATCACCACACTTAAAAAAAAAAAAAAAACTTCACTAAGTTAGATCTCACTACTTTGTACCGTCATAAAAACTAAGCTTTATTAGTAAGCTGGAACCAATGTACCCAATGATGATCATGTTAAATTTCAGTATTTTATAGGCTTTTCTTTTAAATTTACTATTTTTAATAGTCTCCAATTAAATTTATCTTTGTGGAACTGAATAAGGTAGCAAATGCTAAGCAAATGGAAATAAAAATTTTTGGCGGCTATAATTACAAAAGATATTAGTTCTATTACAGAAACTTAAAAAATTCCCCCAAAAGACTTGAAAAGAAATAATGCTCATTTTGATACACACTGTATTTTACTTAGTGCTTTATTCCAAGCATTAGAAAGCATAAAATAGGATCCAGTTTTCCATTTCTGATAACTTGCCTTTAAATAGAAAATTTTAAATATTTAAAAGCCTGCCCCACTCCAATTATATTTATAATCCATTAAAGTTTAATTATATGAGTAGATGGAAAAATAGTCTACCACAAAATAATGCTGCAATTTTAATTAGGAGAAACTAGTAAGTTAAATTTTAAAAAATAATGTTAAAAGCCAGTTAGTAGTTAAGGATTTTATGAAAGTATATATGCTTAACAAGATACAGAAGTCACCTGAAGAGGCAATGAAAAAATGGATGCAAATTAAACGTATTTCTCTTCGTCTCTTAGTTCAGAATAATTCTGCCTTTAAAACCTTCAGAGAAATATTATACCTAAACCTCGTAAGAAGCCTTCACTTAACAAATTACTATATACTTGTTAGAGATGTTAAAGCTACGGCTCATAGTGATGTAACTGACATCGGTAATAATTAAATGGCAAAACTAACTTTCAAATCCAAGTCTTTCTGATTCCAAAGCCTACAGAACCCTTCCCTTGAGCTATGCTGCCTCCTAACAAGATAACTTGCTTCTGAGACATTTAAGACTCCTAAAAATCAAGAACTAGTGAAAGTTTGCCTCAAGTGAACCTTGAGAAACCCCATAAATAATTTTATGTTCACAAAAACAAAATAAAGACAGCCCTATAAAAGTACATAATAGCATTTGAAATGTCTTCAACTACACAGTCCATTCCTACTTATCACCTTGCCCACTTTAGACTTCTGTTCTATATAATTCTAATAGAATTTTTTAAAAAGTTCACACTTTTCTAATTTTATCCCCAGGTCAGTGACTTCCCAGACTTTCTCATGATCTCAAAGAGAAAAGATGATTTTTAACTTAAATCGTGCCCTTCGATATAGATGGAAACTATCCTAACATTCACACATGAGAAAAATCCAAATACCTCAGACATAAAACAAATATTGCTCCAATTTTTCCCCTAAAACTTAAAACAATTACAAAGCTATGACCACTGTAACTTCATATCAAAGCAGATGCCACTGGTCCTCAGATATCTACACATATCTCATATTCCAACATCCTGACAGCTAGCTATAGGTGTATATCCTGAGGCCACAATTTCCCCTCACCTTTTACTGCTACTTAGACTTCACTATAAAAATCTTTACCTCTATTTCCTTTTCCACTCTTTTCTGTTCCTGACTGCTGCATTCTCCCCTCTCCATCTTTTAAAATTTATTCTCCTCAAGAACAAATTATCACAAATGTATTTGGATTTGTAATTTCTCCAAACTGTTAAAGTAGCAAAACTTAAATCTAGATCTAATACTCTAATGTCTGTGCCCAAACGAAAGATTTCTATGTACCCTGGATTTCTAAAGACTTCTGCTTTCAAATATTCTGGGACACATGAGAGTACTCATTCCTTAAAGTTTGTCTTAAATATGGTCAGAGAAGTCTAATTTTTCAGCTTTAAATGGATTACTCACTGAAGATTCAAGTGGCAAATACTAAGCTTCTAAAAATATACACATGAAAAACCAGCCTTAACAAATGTGCATCAGTAGAGGGAATCCAGAAAACTGCAATTTCCACAATAACACTTTGTCCAGGGATTTTCACCACACAAACTGATTTACCTTAATCAGAAATGTGAACTTTACCATTTTGTTCAGAAATATCTTCTGACAAGATACATAAGCATATACCAAAGTAACAAAGTACATAATAATTAACAGAGATGAGTAATTAACAATCTGCTATTCTGATGCCACATTATGTAAAATGCTGTTGAACCATATCATTCTGAAAATTTTTAACGAAACACTTTTTATTCCAATGCATAAAAAGATTTAATAGAGCTTCGCTATAAGGGTCTACTGTACCCTGAGTTTCCACATAGCACAAGTTTACCTGGACTTGCTTACACATTTGTTCAATAAGGCAGAATAGCTAATGTAGCTATCAAGATTCTCTTCTCTATACTGGATGGTAAAAAGCTGAAGAGAGACAGAAACTAACCACAATGGATATCTGAAGTCTCATTAATCTACAAGCTTAATGCAGGCAGTGGATGTTCACAAGAGCCTCTACCTTTCATGAATGTGAAAATATCTCTGAAATTATAATGGAATTAAATTAAAATGATACATTTTGGTGATTCTGATGTAAGCCGCTTACAAAGTACAACAAAAACTTTAAAAGTGACAAAATTAGGACCAAGGGAAGACAAAGAATTAGTTACTAATCTTTTGTCACAAATTTATCCCTGAGCTTCTCATTTTTTAACAGCCTAAATAAAGGACACCATTAATAACAAAAGTCTTGATGTGTGTAAGATAAAAACAAAGCATTAGCTCTAAAGATGGCATTTCCTGGTAATAATAGCTAGTGTTTACTGAGCACCTACTATGTGCTAGGAAACACTGTTCTAAGCACTTTATATGCATTTACTCTTCATAATAACCCTATTAGGTAGCAACTATTATTCCCATTTTCCAGATGAAAATAAAGAGAAAAAAATTTCTCCTGAGTCCATGTTAAGACAAAGTATGATACAGTTTTCAAACATTTTTTACCTCAAAATATAGTTACTTAAGAAACACATTTTGCACAGCAATCCAGTAAACATATATAAACAACTGAAAGTTTCATGAAACAATACTTACTTACACTCATTATAAAGGAAAGAGTAACGTTAAAATCAAACATGATTTATTAGTATTCAATATCACACACAAAAAAGCAAAATAAACAATACAAAACCATGAAATATGTGGTGGCTGAGACCATGAAATTAATTTCACACCCATCACTAAGGGACAGCAATCTCATGCTGTGAAAAACAAATAGGGACAAAGTCTCCAATATTACTACAACGAAAACGTAAGTGAATTTCACAGAGCTGTTTCTCAAAATGTTCCTCAATATTGGGTGAACTGTAACAATGCACAATTCAGTAAAAGTAATTTAATCAAGTGAGCAAAACAACACTGAATACATGCCCTCTTGATAAAGACTTGATCTCAAGATTTAACCATTTTTTTTTAAGATTTTATTTATTTATTTTTGAGAGAGAGAAAGAGAGAGCGAGCGAGCATGACTGGGGGAAGAGGCAGAGGGAAAATCAGACTCCTTGATGAGCAAGGAGCCCAACATGGGACTGGATCCCAGAACATGACCTGAGCTGAAGGCAGACGCTTAACTGACTGAACCACCCAAGCTCCTGGGTTTAACTGTACTTTTGAGCAAGAATCCCTAACTAGCACACGTGGGATACTGAGGGATCAGGAGGTTCCTCAACTTCAATATTTGCAAGTGTATACATGTATTTTTCAGGCATAAGAGTCCATAGTTTGCAGCAAATTTTCAAAGGGGTTACTGCTTCAAAATTCTCAATCACTATTCTAAAAGAATGAATGAATCACACATCCTTGAAGAAATCCATGCATGTTTCTCACAAAAGAGCTCCTAATAAGAACTGCACAGCAACAGCAATAGTTCAAGGATTTAATCTCTAGGGAAAAACCTAAAGGTAACTATTAAATATTCCCAAGTTAAGACAGATGCACTAGGATCACTGTCTAACTCAGGTCATACAGCTAAATAGATGCCTGTAACAATTCTGCAAGGATATTGGTATAACATCTTTTAAGCTACGGTAGGAAAAAGATAAGCCTTGAAAGACATGTAGAATGGATTAAGCCATGTAGGAGGGGAGGGAATACATTTTAAATGGAGGGAAGAACATGAGCAGAGAAAGTATGTAAGGAAAATAACATGTGCAGGATTCTAATTTCCAGTTTGGCAAATATACTAACCACCAATCTGTTTGCAACAGAAACAGCATGATACATCTTTGATATTGGCTACCAACAAAAAGACTTTCAAAGAAGCAGAAAATATAAATGAGACTCACACAGAAGAAAAAGCTCTATAAGGTTATAAAATGCTATGCAAACATCAGTTCCATCCTACTAAATTTATCATTTTTACCTCATATTCCAAGGTGATCACTAAATATTTGATTAATAATCAATTAATAATCTTTATGCCAAGCCAGAATTCCACCGCTCAATCAGTGGTTCTCAAAGCTTCCTACACATCAGAATCATCTGGGAGCTTTTAAGAATCCCAATGCCCAGAGTATACACAAGATTATTTAATTCAGTCTCCAGGGCCTAAGTATCCATAATTTTTTGAAGCTTCCCAGGTAATTCCAATACATAGCCATAGTTGAGGACTACAACTAAAGGCACGCCCAAGGAAGACACTTATATTGTATTTTCTTCTAGAAAGAATTTGAAGTAGTTGATAAAAATTAATACTTAACTCCTTATTACTCAACAAATATAAGGTCATACCTACCAAGGCCTGATAACTAAGGTAATGTCGTTCACTGCATATATATTTTTATACTGATGAATTCTGAGTTTTGTGGAGTCACACAGGACTGCCTCTAATACTTTTTCTTTTACCTTCACAAGCACAAGAATACTTTTCTCTACGACAAACAGTTTATTAAGAAAACTTAATGTATTCTATTTTTCAAGTGAAGATTAATAAAAAATGTGGTCTTAAAAAATAATATATGTCCAGGGGCGCCTGGTTGGCACAGCGGTTAAGCGTCTGCCTTCGGCTCAGGGCGTGATCCCGGCGTTGTGGGATCGAGTCCCACATCAGGCTCCTCCGCTATGAGCCTGCTTCTTCCTCTCCCACTCCCCCTGCTTGTGTTCCCTCTCTCGCTGGCTGTCTCTATCTCTGTCAAATAAATAAATAAAATCTTTAAATAATAATAATAATAATATATGTCCAAAATAAAAATCACAGAATTTAAAACTGTTTTCAGAGCATGTAATTTATTGTCTATCAGTACTACCATTAAAGAGACTACAGTGGGAGCATAGATCCAAAGGGAACTAATACTTACTGGGTACCCTGCAACAGGTGCTTTTGCAGCCATAGAAGCCATTTAATCCACAAGTACTTGGTGTAAGTCCAATTAGTTTCATTTTCACAGATACAGAAAAAGGCTCTTTTGTGACGTAAAGTGCCAGAACCAAGATTCAGGCTCAGGTATGACTAACTACAAAGTTCACCTCTTCTACAAAGTGTTTTCCATGCTAATTCCCTGGGGCCTGAATTTTTTAAATGTTGTTACTTTTTAAAACTATCTTAAAAACAAACAAAAAACCTTGAAGGCTTAAAGGTGAACTATGCTAAAATTTGACTCACTAGAGGACATAAATGTGTTCATTAGGGAAGCCAAATTTACTCACTTTTGTGCAGAGCTTGAGATATAGGATAACCTGCCATATTTATGTTTAATTTCATATTTTAAATCAGGAAAAGATACCATTCTACAGGGAATCTTTTAAAATAAAGGCCTTCATATGTCCAATCACATAAAATCTTAGATAATACAGCAACCCACATTCAGAGTGCTCAGTCAAATGCCATGAAAGTACAGGTACATCTTTTCAGTATATTACTTCATCAAGACATAATAATAAGCAGTGAAAGAACAAATGAAGAGGTCAATCTTAGATTGAATGTCCATTTAACATCCAATTTTATTGTAAGTTTTATGTTTGTCTGTTACAAGAAATGCAAGCAGGTTTAAATATTTTAGTGATTCTACATTAAGCAATTTTCACTATTCGTCTTTCAAGAGTCTGGTTAAAAAGCATTAATACTAAAAAACAAGCTTAGTGGGACAACCTAGAATTTGAAACTAATTACTTTACAAAATTCAATCTTATAAAATGGAAACAAAACACACAAACTGGACATTAGGATAAGATTACAGCAATCATCCACACTGCCAACTTCAATTTTCTGTGTTCATTAAAACTGCTTTATTCTTCTACTAATTGGCTTAGTATCACAAATTTGAATTTATAAAACAAACTTGTATCAATAAAATGTCCTTGTTACACAAATACAGTTAGCTTGAAGAGTACTATTTATCAAAAGTTGGAAGAACACTATATTATATAAATTAATAGGAACACACATGAGATAAGAAGTCTGAGTCTCCAAATAACTTACAATAAGGATTGCAACCACTGTTTAATTGCTCTTTACAAAGAGATTTAAGCCATCCTCCAAAAAAACCCCTACCTACATTTCTGTTAACTACAAAAGCTAGCATCTCATTTTTATCCTGTAAGTGTATGTATGTATGTCCACATATATACACGCACACATACACCATTCGAAAGGAGAACAACAGTTTTTATCTAGAGTTTTTTCTTTTGAATTTTCAAAAGCACAAAATATATACGGAAAATAGTGTCAAATTTCCCACTACTTACATTCCGAGACCAATCACAATGTCAGAATGGGAGCTTTCTGTGTTTCCAAAGCAAAATTTAGGGGGTGGGGGAGTAATAGTATAAACACTGAGATAGATCATTTTCAGTTATGAGAATATGGTCTCTATAAGCTAATTATCCTACTTCAAGAAATAAACCATTATATTAAAAGCACAACTATTTTAAGTAAAAAAATTCTGTCAAATGATTGATATAAAAAGGAATTTCAGATATTGACATAGTAGCAAAAGAACCATATATAAAGTTTTAAATTGCATTAAAAATAAGTGATTTAAGTATTTCTGTGCCTTTGCTTATGAAAATCAATCTGCCTTAACTGCAGGTACTAACAGGCAGAAAATCTGGGATAAATGCCCTACTTTCTCAGATCTCCTTTTCCATGTAAACTAGGGACTAGCCAGAAAATAAAGACTCTCATGATTGAAAGGGCCTTCCTGATAACACAGTCCAGCCTGTCATGTTAAAAATGTACAAACAGAAGCCTAGAGATTTTAGGGAACTATCCTAAATTGACACAGGCACAAAACCAAACCTAATGTTCAAATACAGTACTTATGCCATGAAACTGCTGTAAGTTTAAAAAAGTAGTTATTCTTTACCTACAAAAATGGCTACTGATACATTTCAACAACAGAACAATGAAAATGAAAGTTCTAATCGTCTGGCCCTTTTGGGATCAATAAACAGGCTGTCCAGATTGCTGGCCAGGTTAAATATAAATCAAAGAGTTTCTCTATGCACTGTATGCTATAATAACCAAGTTAATTATTATACAGAAATTACATTATTAGCACTCCTGTTAAACTTTAGGGTTTCACAGAAATATTAAATGTGAAAAGATTCACAAACTCCACTCTGCACTTTCAGATCTAACTTTATTTAAAATAACTCTTGAAATTTCTACAGGTGCTTCAGGAATTCTAGTTTTAAAAACTAAGATCAGGGGCGCCTGGGTGGCACAGCGGTTAAGCATCTGCCTTTGGCTCAGGGCATGATCCCATTGTTATGGGATCGAGCCCCACATCAGGCTCCCCCGCTATGGGCCTGCTTCTTCCTCTCCCACTCCCCCTGCTTGTGTTCCCTCTCTCGCTGGCTGTCTCTCTCTGTCGAATAAATAAATAAAATCTTTAAAAACTAAGATCAATATCATATAATATTATGAAAAACATCAATGAGTACACTTTTAAAATAGTAAGATATGCAAATTTTCATTCTATACCCTGTTAAAGTAACACATGCAACTGAGACTATTCTAAGAATATAGATAATATATTTCTATCTGCATTAATTACTATATTTCTAGTTTGGATATTCTTTAAAAAAGTCAAGATATTTTTGACTTTGAGATGAACAGCCACTTTTGAGAATGACTAAGCTTATTCTCTCCTAGTAAGAGATCCTATCAAAGCCAACTTAACTAGAAATCCTTACTATCCGTGGAGAATATATAATACATATTATATAATATAGAATATATAATAAAGACCCCAAAGAAAAGGAAATTTAAGAAAATAAAATTTTGATAGTATTTCCTTCCTTTGCCTTTCTTTTAGTTGTTATCATCAAAGATATCTGATCATAACTTACATTATCTAAATGAAAATATTTAAAAGCACATAATTCAGCATCAACCTGCCCAGGAAGAAAGCTTAAAATGCTGTAACGAATGCAAACAAAATATCACCCCCATACCATCACTGTTTAAAACTTTAAATGGCCAATTAGGGAGGTACCTAAGTCTACATGTCCAAGTCAAGCAACCTGTTAATTGCTCAGACTGATTACTATTTGCAATGCACTATCCTATCTAATCTATCTGCTTCTCACTACATCCCTTGGGGTAGAAATTATTATTCCCATGTTACAGGCTCAGAGAGTATATAGTACCCATCCAAGGCTGCAGCATGCTTTGTAACTCTAAGATTTAGAACACAAACCATAATTCTGCAGAGGTGAATCAGAAGTAAAAGCACAGTGACAACAAAAGAGATGGTACTTCCTAAGACAGCTGGTAGACTCAATGAAATGGCTGCTTTATGCACTGTAGTTGAGATAAAACATTTGGAAAGATTCAGTATAGTTCAATTTTATAGGTTCTAAATACTAACTCAGAAGGCTAAATTTTATTCAACAAATAATGAGAAACACCCAGGGATTTAGCAGGGTGTGATATGAGAAAAAAGAATTAAACCTGCAGCAGTAGGGAGAAAAAAAAACGTCTATCGAGGGCCCATTAGCATGGTTCCATGCAATTTATAATGTAGTATAAAAAGCCAGAGACATGACAGGCAAGGTGTGAGGTGACAGGGCCTGACTCATGATTTTTAAAACCCTCAATTTCTATAACGAAAAAGCATAATTGAGGGGGTAAAAATATGGTACAATCTAATCAAAATTTATTATCTTATTACTAGACAAAACAACACTGATGATCTAAACATCAGGGAGTAGCCAATGTTTAAAAACAGCCTTACCTTAGGTCGGGTGATTCGGCCCTCCCATACCGGTCCTGCCACTTCCCAACGCTGGAATTGGCTTTTCTGGAGGCAGTACTTGTCTGAGACTGAGAAGAGGTGCTGTTTCTGGTGAGATAAATTTTCTATGTTTTTTCTTACATATTGTTGTCTCTGACCCCCCTTGTTCTGTCTTTTTTCTTTTCTTTGACATACTTAAAGTCCTTTAGCATGTTCCTATTATATCATTCTCTTCAAGTCTCTGTGGTACTAAAACTGCTAGTAGGTATTTAAATATAAATGTGTCATCAACACTTTATTAACTCTAGAATATTTTTAGAAATCTTTTTCAATATGATGTCAAAATGCACAATAAGAACCAAGGACTTATCAGGTTATAATATATTATCAAGAAATAACTTTCTGTGCTTTTATGAGTAACATTAACTTTTGTGGTTTCACAAAACCTTATTCAAAACTTTGGTATTTCTCTCCTATATTCTTTCAATAACAGGTACAAATAGTGTACCAGCTAACAGTAACACTCTGATGTGTTTTATAAAACCTACACTATATATATTTCATAAAATTCCATTTCAAAATAACTCCTTCAAAATAAAATTCGAAAGAAAGTTAATTTTATTCATAGTGACAAATTCCATAAACAGTTCAGCTATTTACACTCTTGCCAGTCCTTTAAAGGGCTATTAAGACACTTTTTCGATGGGAAAATTTTTCTATAGGAAAAATATATATGCTTATGTGTCTGCTTATTTATGTAAAAAGAAATGATGGAAGAATAAACCAGAAACTAGATAAAATGAAGTTAGTTATTAACAGGAGTGAAAGAAATTGGGGGAAGAGTGACAAATCTGAGTATACTTGGGACTCTGTTAAATGTTTTATATATCCAAAAAATAAATCAATAAACATGGAGGAAAAGAAAAGCTGAATACAAACAGAAACAATGGATCAAATTATACTTTTAATGATTACTATAACCACTCTGAAGGAAACTTCTGAATTATTATGTCTATATACCCTCAGCCTAGGGAAAAAAGGAAAAGAAAAAAATAATTCCAAAGAAATCTTGAATTCTACTTAATAGGTTTGGTTTTAAATGGCAGGTGAAGTCCTAATCTATTCTATGTGTATTTTTAGGATTAAACAAGTACATACACTGAAGTTGATGGGAACTAGGTTCTCAATGCGGTAAAACGGTAAAAGATGCAAGATGGAAAGAGGAAACGTTAAGTAGAAACCTGTGGCGTCAAATGTGAAATTAAAGAAACATGATGACTGCATGATTAAAATTATACATAAGGCAATTTCATATTGAAATTGCTTGTTTTCTCCCAGCTGAAAAAGCCTAGAAACAGTGGCACTCCAACAGCAATGAGCTAACTGGTGCCAAGATCTTGGTTTCTAATCATCATTTCCCACTAAAAGGCATCAAGGTGCTTTCAAGAAATGGTTGCTTCCAGGGAGGGGCAGATAAAGCACAAGATAAGCCAGGAACATCTGGTAAAGCTAGAAAGTAGAAAAAAAAAATCCTCAAAAAAAAAAAAAGAATACAAAATAAAAAAAAACGGAGAAAAATTAAAAGGTCACAGGAGCCACTCTGAAGAGGCTGCCACAGAGCAAGTCTGGAACAATCTGAGCATCGATATGAATTACAGTATATATAAGTCATGCATATATAGCTTATATACTACATATACAAATAAACCATATTTATAAGCCATAAACACACAAATAAAATAAAAACTAGTGAGTCTAGCTGATAATAAATAAGTGGAGGAGGTGGGAAAGCTCATTTTTAAAGGAGAATGACAACTAATTAATGTAAGAAAAATAACAGAGTTAGATAATCACTATTTTACAGCCATTATAGTAGTAATGCGAGAAAGCCAAAATCATCAATGAATACTAAAATTCTTGGGAAGTTTAAGAAGAAATAGGATAGATACAGCTTCCTCACAGATTATTTATTAAATACAAAGAGTAAAAATAGTAACTCTGCAGTACAGAAACCCAAAGAACACCATCACAACTAAATGACTAAAGTTACCATCACTAATAATGGGGCAAAATGACATCATCTACCTTCAGGCTGATGCACTGAGGACACAACATCACTAATGTAGTCTCCTGCCTAAAAAGCAGAACCTGAATCCAATAAAGAGGAAACATCAGGCAAACTCAGACTGACGGATGATTTACAAAACAAATGGACTGTACTCATCAAAATCCAGAGTCAACAATACAAAGAATGTCTGAGAAACTGTCTCAGATTAAAGAATAAAGAGATAAAAGAGTTAATTATAATGGATGATCCTGGGCTAAATCAAGAAAAGAACTTCCATGAAAGACATTATTGAAATAATTAGCTATATTTATGGTTTGTGTATTAATGTACTGGCTCATTATTAGATTTTCTCACTTTGATAACTATGTCCTATGATTATATAACAGAATGTCCTTGTTCTTACTTGCTGAAGTATTTAGAGGTTGAAGGGGCATGATGTTCACAATTAATAAATAGTTCAAAAAGGAAAATATTTTTGGGAAATTATAAAGCAAACATGGACAAATGTTAACAACTGGAGAATTTGGATGAACAATACATGAGTGTTCAGCTTGTGAAAATGTATCAAGCTGTACATTCTTGACATAACACAAAAACTTTTAAAGATTAAGCAAAACATTCTGATATATTAAACATTAACATTTTACTCAAGTATGCCAATTTGCTTGGCAATAAAGAAAGTTAGAAACCTAACATTTCTACTGATAAAGTACAAAGAACCAATAAAAAAAGTTCTGTGCAAAAATACCAACAGTCATCTACACATTAATAAGGCAATCTAAGATTTTTAAACAAAGGAAATACAGTGGTAAGGTCAGTAGTACAGCTCATTACTATTTGTTGTGTAGTTTCTATCATGTCTTAAGTGACATTCCTGTCTTTTCCCTAAAGTCAAAAAATTTTACTTTCAAACATGTCTCTCTAACCTCCATAAATACAAAGACTAAAACAGAAAAAACACAAATATTTATTTAGGGGAAATATTTCACAATGAACAAAAGTATGCTTCTGATCAAGATGAACCCAGAAAACAAAGTTTCCTAATGAGCAATGGGTTATTACTCTTTATATCAAAAAGTGACAATATTGACATGTTGGGTATGT
Organism: Ailuropoda melanoleuca; assembly: GCF_002007445.2. Taxonomy (NCBI): domain Eukaryota; kingdom Metazoa; phylum Chordata; class Mammalia; order Carnivora; family Ursidae; genus Ailuropoda; species Ailuropoda melanoleuca. The sequence goes on from NC_048228.1 coordinate 69,542,921, forward strand.
TTCTATAGATTGTGGTGGCAATTAATCCACTTTTTTGGTAGTAGCGGTAGATCTGCTAACGTTTCTATCATTTCTTTACTTCCTTTTTACTGTCCCCCAGAAGCCAGTATTCTCCATCTCTTTCAATCCATGGTCATCCATCATTATAATCACTTCAAGGACCCTCTCACCTTTCTTGCTCCTTTGTCATATTTCCCTGGTATAACTGTAACCCCTGTTAAATCCAACTCTAGCTAATCTTCACAAACATATGAACACCTGACAAGGGCAGGGGAAACATATCCAAGCAAGCTGATTCGTCTCATTTTAAACCCATAGCCATTAACCTCCAAAAAGTTGGAAATGTACCGTCTCTCTCCCTGTGTCAATATTTCACTCTACTAATTCATTCCCATCAACATATAAAAATGCTGTAATTTCTCCCATTTTGAAAAAAAGCCTTCTCTTGACGGCACGTTTCTCTCCCGGTGGTGCCTAGCCATCCTACTCCTTTCCCCTAGTTCATTCACACACCTCTAAATGAGTATTTCAGAATTTCTCTTCTTTTCTCAAACATTCAACACCCACTTCCGCATATCCTCATGTTCACCAGTAAGTCGGCATCCTGTGTGCTGGGAAAAACTGAAGCTATCAGAAGAGAGCTGTCAGTTGCTCCTATCAATATTATCTTACCCACCACCCTTCACTGTGTCCTGCCTTCTCTCCTGTTACCATAAGTGAACTGTCCATCTCCTTTTTACGCCTAACCCCACCCCCCTTGCCTATTACATCCTGTCCCTCTGACTTTTAAGGACATTGCTCTCACAACTGTCCTTTCTTGCTTCTTGCATCATCAATATCCCCTCTAGTAACTCAGGCTCCTAAGTCTACAAACATGCTGTAATTTCTATCATTTTAGAAAAAACATTCTCCCGACCCCACATTCCCCTTCAGATACTGTTCTATTTCTTTGCCCCTCAAAAGAAAAAAATCCTCAAAAAAGTTGTCTATATTTTCTCATTCTACTTCCTCTCCTTCCACTCTCTTTTGAATTCATTCCAAAACGTCTTTTTTTCAAACTTCACCTTAATACCACTAAAAATGATCCTGATCAGGAACACCAGCAACGTATATATTTTAAAATTCAAAAGTCAGGGCACCTAGCTGGCTCAGTCAGTGGAGCATATGACTACTGATCTTGGGGTTATGAGTTCAAGCCCCATGCTGGGTGTAGAAATTAAATAAAATCTTAAAAATAAATAAAATCTAAAAGTAATTCTCAGTCCTCTTCTTCTTGGCCAATCAGTATTATTTGGTAGTTAATTGTTCCTCTACTTTGAAACACATCTTTTTCAAGACATACACTGGGTGTTCTTCCTATGTCAGTAGTCACTCTTCTCTATGGATCTCCTCCTTCTCCTTCATCCTTATTTTTCTGACCTGGAAGGAAGCACCCCAAGGCTCTGTTCCTCTTACCACTTCTCTATCAATACTTACCTCCTTAACAATCTAATTCATTTTCACTACTTCATTTAAATGCTACTTAAACACTGATCACTCCCAAATTTCTGTACCCAGCCCATACTTTTCCCCACAACTCCAAATCCATATATCCACTTCCTATGCAAAATTTCTACTTATAGGTCTAATAGACATCTCCATTTTATTATGTCCTGAACTGAACTCTTGGTCTTCTTCCCCCGAAAAGCACTCCTCCTGCAGTCTCTTCCATCTCAGACGTAAAAGATCCTGCACCACAACCACTTTGGTCCAAGTGACCTCTTGCCTAGATAACTGTTACAACCTCCTAACTGGCCTCCCAGTTTCTGCCCATAATCTTCTGTGGTCTGATCTTAATAAAGCAATTAAGACTTAAAAAAAACCTATCATAGATTATTTCATTCCTCTGCACAAACTCTGACAGTGACACCCATTTTACTTACAGAAAAAGCCAAATTCCTAATAGTGGTAGAATGCCCTACATAATCTTGCCCAAGGTCGTTCAGTTTTGTTTTGTTTTTTAAAAAAGGAGGGGGCAGGCAAAATAACAGAAAACCTGCTACTGATTTTTAAATAGTTTAATTAGCAAACATCTATAGAGTATTACCTATGTATGTACTACTGTTCTAAAACATTTCACATAAATTAAATCATTTAATATACGTAAGTACCTTGTGAGGGATGGATTATTATTACTACATTTTACAGATCAGGAAATGAAAGAACAAGATCAGGGGGTGTGCTCAAGGACACAGAGCTAGTAAGTTAAAGAGCCAGAATTTGAACCCTGAAGTCGAGCTCCAGAGTCAAAGCTCTTCACATCATTCTGTACTGCAGAACATGATAAACTCAATGAATGAGAGTGGCCTTTTTTAAAATACGAAAAAAACAAAAGAAGACTACATATTAAAAGGATCAGTATTCCTCTGCTATCGTAACTTCTTAGCCAAACATTTGATGAGATTTCATTTAGTTTAAATAATATTTGGACATGTCCATGACTAGTAATTGTTAGGATGAGAAGAGACAGTCAAAATCCAAGATGGCTTTGTGACATTTAATTTTGGGTGAAAGTTTCAGGAATCTTTATCTTAGGGCTAAACCACATGTTCCCATACTGTCTATTCCTGCATTTGTATATTATGAAATATCTCTTATAGCAATTCAAAATTGCAGAATAATGAAACCAGAAAACTGCATAAAATAAACTTAAGCAATACCACAAAAGGTAAATGATCCAGCTGAGCACTAGTAACAGGTGGGTTACTGACTTATTTCAGGCCCAGAGAAATACCTGATAAATCATCTTTAACTCAAAATTAAAAAGCTAACATCCAACTTCCCTAGTTTTAGCTTACCCTTTACCATTTTCCTAGTAACAGGCTAACCACTTGCCAGCGCATCTGCCTCTTACAATTGGTACCTTGTGGAACTCAAAGTTAGGTATTATCAAAACAAACCAAAGGAAAAGAAAATGGTTTTAATCTGAAAGATTGTCCAGTCCGAAGTCTCTACAGTCTCTTTTACTAAAATTAGTAAAACACATGTAGGTCAATAGATCTAGACTTAGAAAGTCCAATAATTCTTTATGTAAGAATAATAAGCACAGAAAACAGCAAGACCATTGTTATCACCATCTCTCCTGAACGTAAGATTCACTTTTTATATACATGTGACTACATACCATGCTTCATTTATTGCTTATCTAGATTTTTTTTTTTTTTTAATGGGAAGGTACCTAGAAGAGTTTTTCACAGAGAATTCATTTGGTACTAAAACAACATAGAATGTTCCAGTTTTTCTGCCAAAACATTCAGCACTCTTATACTTTACAGTCCTAATACAAAATAAAGATACCAATGCCTTCAATATCTGGAGCTATAATTGTCTAACTAACCTGCTTGGTGGGAGTCCAGTCTTGAACAAAGAAGGAGGAGAAGTAAACTCGGCTTTTGTAGATGGAAGTGCTGCTTCCTTCTCTGAATTTCCAGTTCTTCCCTGCTGTACCTTAAAAAAAAGGGTTATTAGCTTATTTAATAGAACACTCAAACATAATACACTAAACATGTTAAAATAAATTTATAACATCTGGTTTGAATTTAAGCATGAAGACTGTTTTGTTGCTGAATATTTAATAAAATTACCCTATTTTAGAACAGCATTAGGTGAAAAGCACCAAAGATGGATTAGGGGATCAAAATGTTCCCAACTATTAAAAAAAGTTCACACTAATGTCACTGAAAAGTCCAATAAGCTATACTCTTTAGTCCTTTCATAAATTCCCTTAAATTGCCACAAATAAGTCCAAGATACTTGGTTATGACTCCATGTTTCAGAGTTCAAGAAAGCCTTGAAGAATTTTCCCCTTCTATGTTTACTACCATTCAGAAAAAACCACTAGTGGCCATTTTAGCCATTCTGACCATTTTCTATTCAGACTGTGATATGCTCCAACACGAGTATTAATTACCTATTCCTGCACTTTCATACCATTTGTTTCTCCATCATCAATAGTACCACCATTCTGCCAGTTCAGTACACCTAGAAGCTTGAAGGTAGTTATCGGTCTCCTTAATAACTTCTTTTCCCTCTTTATATTCACTTTCAAACCAGTTATCTACTTACTCCATAATCTCTCTCAGATTCAGCCATCCTTTCTGCTCCTAGCAGAGCTTTTCAGTATGGTCCAGTCATACTCCTTTACACTGGGGAATTCTTCTTTGTGCTCTCTTTTACACTCACCTTCCTATCTTAAATCATTAATTTATTAAATTTAAACTAAGCTGCCCTACACTTGAGTAACGCCACACCATATTTTATGTCCTACTTAAATTCTACTGTTCAGTCTAAATTCAGCATCATTCTCTTTCCCTATGAGGCAAAGGCCAAGAAAATCTCAGACACCTTGACTCTGATACATTCAAACCACTGATTCAATGCCAGAAACCATCTACTTTCCACATAATCATTGTGTGAGAAAAATAATATATTTAAGCCATTAAAGTCAGATCTCTTATTAGTACCGCTGAACACAATCCTTAATGGGTGTCTTCATATAATTAGGGCTTAACATTGACATTTTAGAGTTCCACTCCTTTAAAAAGTCCATTTAAAAGGTCCAGATCCGGGGCGCCTGGGTGGCATAGTGGTTAAGCGTCTGCCTTCGGCTCAGGGCGTGATCCCGGCGTTATGGGATCGAGCCCCACATCAGGGCTTCTCTGCTGTGAGCCTGCCTCTTCCTCTCCCTCTCCCCCTGTGTGTTCCCTCTCTCGCTGGCTGTCTCTATCTCTGTCAAATAAATAATAAAATCTTTAAAAAAAAAAAAAAAGGTCCAGATCCTAGTGAGGGATAATGGAGGATCAGCACTAAGAAAATGAGGATAGAAAGTAAGAAATGGATTTGATAGACACTTGAAAGGTAAACTGACAGAACGTGATGAAGGGGGAAATAAACATGGTTCACTCATCAAACATTAAATAGCTATCATCTATTATTTAAAAATCTATTACCAGATGCTGAGACTAGAGAAAGAAATACAACAAAATCTTGACCATGGGACAAGACACACGAACAATCAGAGCAATACAATAAATGCTATGAAAAAAAGTAACTGTGGGAAAAAGATGCTATGAGAACACAGAAAAAGAAATGCAATATTCTTCCTGCAAATGTCAGGAATATTGAGAGTTGACAGTATGGTCTCAACTGTTCCCCTGAGCTTCAGTAATGTATATCCAATGTCTTATGTATCTAATAAGCAACTCAAACTTACTGTGGTCAAAACAAAGCTACTGGTTTTCCACTATCCCCCAATCTGATCCAAGACTTCCCCATAAGTAAATAGCACCATCATCTACTGAGTTGCTTAAGGAAAAAAAAAGAAATCCTAACAATTATCCAATAGATACGACCATCCTATGTCAACTTTACCTTTATGATAATACCAAATTCAACCACTGATTATGTCCACCCCAGCAGGTTAAACCTACTACCACTTCTTAACTCTTCTGCTAAAATTTTCTCTGCTTTAGTCTTACCTCTGGAAAACCATTCTCTATATATAGCCAAGCAATCTTAACTAAAAGCGTAAATCAACTCATGTCTCCCCTGCTCAAAATTCTCCAAGAGCTTCCCAATGCAAGCAAAATAAAACCTAAATTTATCATGGCCTACAAGGATTCACACTGCATTTAGGTTTTATTCAAATCTATATCCCAAGCACCTAAAAACAGCGCCCCGCATGCAATAAGTGATATATTTTTTTATTGGTTTTGGGACTCAGCTTAAATGGTACATTAAAGTCTTTCATAGGACTTGGAGTTTATAACTATATAATTTTTGGCCCAGTTATCTAATTAATGACTACTTTTCCCATTAACACAGAAAAACTCTAAATTATGAAGTCAAGGTCTATAATGCTCACTTCCCCTCCCTACTCAAGCCAGAGATGCTTCCTGGCACAGTCAACACCCAATTAAAAACTGGAAAGGGGAAAAGGAGAAGAGTTGGAGAAGCAGAAGAGGGGAAAGAGAAAGGGAGAGAAGAAAGCACAAATGAAAAATTATTTTAATAGGAGGAAAGGCAAGAAAAGGCATCAGGAAGACACAGTACATTCTTAAAACATGTAAAAATTGCTTCTGTCTCCTCAGGTTTCTTTTCTCCTTTATTTCTTTGTAAAATACTTTAATTCTGAAAATCTTCGCCATTTTAGCAACTCTCCTAATCAACTTGCACCCACCTATTTGTCTTTAGATGTTGCACTCAGAATTACAGACTCAAAACTTGTTAACCAGAATGAGACTATTTTTTTTAAACATAATATTTTGAGAAATGACTATTAAGATACCATGACAGATTTTCTTTTTCTTTCTTTCTTTTCTTTCTTTCTTTCTTTCTTTCTTTCTTTCTTTTTTTTTTTTAAAGATTTTATTTATTTGTCAGAGAAAGAGAGAGCACAAGCAGGGGGAGCAGCAGTAGGCAGAGGGCGAGGGAGAAGCAGGCTCTCGGCTGAACAGGAGGCCAATGCGGGTCTCCATCCCAGGATCCCGGGATCATGACCTGAGCCAAAGGCAGACACTTAACCGACTGAGCCACCCAGCCACCCCACCATAACAGATTTTCTAAAAACAAAGTCATGTGAGGTCTTACATATCCAAACAAAAGTTGAATGAAGACTGTAACCTTGAGAAGTTAAATATTTACCCAAATTATGCCACCAGTGTACCAAAAATTTGTGAAATTTCCTTCAACTGCCCTTCACAGCATTATTTATAAAAGGTTAACCTTATAAACAAAATAATATCTAAAAAGATTTGTTGAGTGTGGTACACCCAAATAATACATTATGCAATTATTTAAAATGTTATTTATCAAAAAACTTAAACTAGGAAAACATTTGCCACATAATGTTAAGGTAAGAAAAGGAAAAGTAGCAAACCACATAAATTATAATTTTGTTTCAACCCACAAGCACAAAAAGACTGACAAAACAATAAAATTTGGGACTCTGAAAGCAAATTTAAAAATAGTAACTGAGCAGACTACAGAAACCTGAATTATAAGTCTGCAAAAAGAAAACAAAGATGCTATGATTTTCATGGCAGGACGCCAAAAGGTTCAGGAATTGACAACTCTAGCTCCCAGAACATTTGAATCAGCCAAGTACGAACCCTCTAGGCAGGCCACTGAATCTATTCCCTGAAAAAATCAAATCACCACAAAAAGAAAAAACAAAATAACCCAACGATACTGACATGTGAGACTGTTAAAAAAAAAAACTTAGCCCTACAGTAAAGACAACAGCAAATTTTGCCTATATTCAGAGTTTCCAATCACCTTTTTAGAGGCCCATTCCCTTATGAGTGAATGGCCAAGGATCAATAAACATTCAAGGAAAGTCAGTAAGCCAAAAACAACAAACATACTATGCAGGAAAATAAAACCTAAATGAAACAAACAACCTATCATTAATATAAATATCCTCTGAGATACAGATGAGAAGAAAATACTGCATTATTTCATGCACGAACAGGATGCTACCATTAAATACTGAAGAAAAATCTTGGATATTAACAATATAACCACAGAAATGAAAAAATGGATAGAAGAGTTGTAAGACTGAAGAAATCTCCCAGATAACAGAAGACAAAGAGGTAGAAAACATGAGAAAAGAAATTTAAGGACTAGCGTAAGAGGTCCAATACCTGAATAGGAGGTCCAGAAGACATTAGAAAGCAGAGAAAAAGTAAAAACATAATAGAAGAAAATATCCCAGAAATGAAGGATATGTGCTTCCAGATTAAGAGGGTACAAATGAATGCTTGGTACAAAAGATGATAATAGACCAAGACACACAGCTGTGAAATTTCAAAACATAGTGACAAAGCTTATACTCATCCATGGAGGAAAACAAAATCATCTTTGCATGTGTGTACACGTACAGATACAAAAATATTTTCAGAGAGGTTGTGGGTCAATTTTTTTTCTTTCACATGTTACCCATTCCCACTAGTCACTCTTTCCTTGCCCCTCAGACCAAATTATATAATTACACAATTGTTTTTGCACCCAAATAAGTGATTTTACTTTTTATACCTATTAAACTTCATCTCCTTTCAGTTCACTAAAAACGAAAACAAAAAAACAAATCAAAAACCTTATTTATATTGATATGAAAGACTGTAAGAATATCAAAATGTTGTCAATCATTGAGGCATTATAGTAAACACATGGGTTCATTTGTACTATTTTATCTACTGGTTAGTATGTTTGAAAATTTACTTTAAAAAAAGTAAAAAAAAGTTATTTTAAAGAGGCTGGTAGGTGGCTTGTCTCTCGATTGAGGAGTTAAAAAAGTATCTTTGCAGTAGACATAAAAAGATTTAAAGATCATAAATTATGATTCTTAAATCTGCTCCTTCTTCCATTCACTAGTTTAAGATGAGTTCCTCATTCATTTCATCCCTACAGTCCTGCAACAGCTCCTTATCTGGTCTCTTACTCGCTTTTCTCTTCCTTATATTCTAAAGGCTACATTTCTAAAGAACACTTGTCAGTTCTTTTTCTAAACACCAAATTTGCTCATGCTATTCTCCTACTTGAGGACTTTCAAATGGCTTCCTATGGCCTACACAAATGTCTACAGGCTAGTTTAAGATTAAGGTCTTCTCCATCGTGGCCCTACGTCTACCATTTCCAGGCTTCTCTCCTATAATATCTCTCATTCACCCCAATTCTCCTTTCATGCTATCTGGTTTTGCTCATACTGCTTTCTCTGCCTACTATGTTCTATACTCCCCTTTTTTCTACTAATGAAAACTCACTAATCTTTCAGTTATTATGTTTGAATGCTTCTAGACTCTGCACCTTAGAATAACCCACTCTATCCTCTGAATTCCCTACTGCACTTTGCTAATAGCACTAACCTAACATTTCTCAGAATGTATCATAGTTAGTTCATATATATACGTCACTCAGATCATAAGCTCCTTGAATACAGAGACCCTGGTCTTACTACAGTATCTAGTACAGTGCTATGCACATAAGTGGTGCTCAGATATAACAGGAAAATTGGGGAAGTCCTTTTCCTTCTATCTGTCTCAAAAATCCTTATAATCATAATTCAAACAACGGATTAGTAGATAAGAGCTTAGATTTTGTTTTTCCAACCACACCTTACACTGCTGCCAGAATTATATTACTTATAAGCCACTTTCAGAATTATGTTACTTACTGGGCACTTCCTTACTTTCTTGAAATAAATCCTCCAAATTGTCTAAGGCTTTCTAGTATTGAATGCTACAAAGCCACCTGTCTTCTACTCCTTTCCAAAGGAACTCCTCCAATAAGGCTATTTTAAAGATAGATAGATTTATTTATTTCTGAGAGAGCACGTGCGCATGCGAGCACGAGCAAGGGGAGCAGCAGGCAGAGGGAGAAGCAGGCTCCCCACTGAGCAAGGAGCCCGATGTGGGACTCAATCCCAGGACACTGGGATCACGACCTGAGCCAAAGGCAGAAGCTTAACCCACTGAGCCACCCAGGTGTCCCCATAAGGCGAATTTCTTAAATACTCTCACCCACTGTTTACTCAATTAAGCTGAGTTTCTTTCTTTGCCCAAGCCACTTCCTAATCTGTAACACTTTTTCTTCTGTTCTCCACACTCAAATTTCTGATTAAAATGGCATATGCCCTCTAATATTGTACCTTCAGACTTAAAAAAAAAATACAGAAATAGAAAGGAACTATATTTAACAGTTATTTCTAATCCCAGTTTAGGTTTTTTTGCCTCTTTTAAATTTATTTTTTTAATTTAAATTCATTTAATTAACATATAATGTATTATTAGTTTCAGAGGTGGAGGTCAGTGATTCATCAGTCTTATGTAACACCCCGTACTCATTACATCACATGCCCTCCTTAACACCAGTCCCCCCATTCCCCCACTCCCACCACTCCAGCAACCCTCACTCTGTTTCCTAAAATTAAGTCTCTCGTAGTTTGTCTCCCTCTGATTTTGCTTGTTTTATTTTTCCCTCCCTTCCCCTACGATCCCGTTTCTTAGATTCCACGAGTGAAGTCATTGTAACGGTCTTTCTCTGACTTATTTTGCTTAGCATAACACCCTCTCGTTCCATCCACGTTGTTGCAAATGGCAAGATTTCATTGTTTTGATGGCTGAGTAATATTCCAGTGTGCGTATGTGTGTGTATATGTATACACACACATACACGCGCACACACACACACACCACCTCTTCTTTATCCATTCATCTGTCAATGGATATCCGGGCTCTTCCCACAGTCTGGCTATTATGGGCATTGCTGCTACAAACACTGGGGTGCAGGTGCCCCTTCAGATCACTACATTTGTATCTTTGGGGTAAATACCCAGTAGTGCAATTGCTGGGTCATAGGGTAGGTCTGTTTTCAACTTCTTGAGGAACCTCCATACTGTTTCCCAGACTGGCTGCACCAGCTTGAATTCCCACCAACAGTGGAAGAGGGTTCCCCTTTCTCTGCATCCTCATCAACATCTGTCGTTTCCTCACTTGTTAATTTTTAGCCATTCTGACTCGTGCGAGGTAGTATCTCATTGTGGTTTTGATTTGTATTTCTCCAGGTAATTTCTCATCAACTCCTTTCTCCAATTTCTATAGCATTCCATCTAAAATAAACATTTCGGTACCTAATACTACCTAAGAAATTTAACTCTGCATATTTGGGATACCCATTACATTCTTAAAATATTATTTGTATTCTCCAGAGTTGCAGGATAGATAGTCAAAGACAATTCAGACTTTTTCAAAGAATAGTACTAGAGAAATTTGAACAAGGATATTTTTTTATTTACGGTGACAGAAACTGGTCTGAAATTTTATGTCAAACTGCAACCTGAAAATGCCCAACACTCCCATACAACCAGTAGTTGCAGATTTTGAGCAACATCAATAAAACATATCCTACAGACCACAATATACATAAAAAGTTTGAGCCACACACATTATTAAAATACACACCCTAGAGGCACCTGGGTGGCTCAGTCAGTTAAGCAACCGATTCATGATTTTGGTTCAGCTCATGATCTCATTGGTCAAGAGCACCCCAACCACTCGCATCCCAGCTCAGCAGGGAATCTGCTTGAGATCCTCCCCCTATGCCCCTCCCCCGATTCACATACACTCTTTCAAATAAATATTTTAAAATAAAATACACGCCCTGTTTCCAAATCAGTATTTGTACCAGAAGAGTAATATTTAATGTGCATTATCAAGGCAAGAAAAACCATTAGACTACATCCATCAAATTCAAATCCTTATTCATTCAGAACCAAATAAACCAGAATGGAACAATACCTCTTCTCATATAACCAAAAGAAACCAAAATAATTTTGATACACAGTACGCATATAAAAAAAACTCATTCATGGTGACCATTTTCAACAAGAGACCAGCCCCTAAGAGTTTCTTTTTATTCTTTAGTTTCAGAAGACTACTGCAAAAAGACAAAATACACAGAACCTGGCAGTTTACAAAGCACCTTGTTTTCATTTCTGTTAAAAGAAATAAGACCACTGCAAACGAACTATTTCATCATCAAGACAACTTTTCTACCTATTCACTATAATCAAGTGTAACAATATATTCACTCCTTCCAAAAGATAGCACCAAAAAGCACCTGATGACCAGTTAAAATAGAACAGACATCATTACACTTTCAAAAGATTGACAGCAGAACAAGAACCAAATACTTACCCAAAGTAGGATGTAAATTAAAATTAAATTCTCTACCCAGAACCGTGTCCAGCAGAGCGGCTACATCCGCGGCTATAGCACACGTATTGCATAAGGCAGTATTGCGGTGGACAGGGCTGCAGTCCCAAAAGGGTCACAGGAAAGTGCCTGCCCGCAGAAGTTCCCTGAGTATATAACCCAATCTAAAAGCCACTCCCAGTCTTCATTCCAGTGTCCTTCATTACAAGAATTAAGAACTAAGAAGTAATAAGGTAAAGGAAAAAGAGTACACAATCAGGTTTCAAGAAAAGTTTGTAGGTTGTTGTGTATTGCAGAAGTATGAGAACATGACATAATTCTTTGTATTGGGTCTATGATTATATGGAATGGAGAAGCCAGAAGCCAAACTTGATTTCCAAGTGGGAATATCAACCTGCAATCCCTACCTAAGCTTAATCCTTTTAAGTTATTAATTTTAAAAATCAATGGCTTTATCCTATTTTGTTGAGTCTTTCTTACAGACTCCTAAAAATGCATAAGCTTTTTGAGACATATTAAACTCTAAGACACATTACACCAATGATTTTAGTGTCATACAGATAATAAGCAGTATGCCATCTTCCTTACCATTTTTTTTAAAAGAAAATTGGGAAAAATAAGTCTCCAATTCTGATAAAATTATAGCATGGGCTAAAATGAGAACTTAGCCTTTTGGTGTGAACTTTTATGTCCTACAAACAAACATATACTATAATTCAAAATAAAATCACAACATACAGCAAGAATAGTTTTACTTGGCATTTGTTAGTATAATAGGCTATAAATTCACATGCTTGCAAAAGTGGAGATAAAACAACAATCAGCAAATTTGTAAGTCACCAGGAAGCTGAAGGTTTGGAAAAAAGGTAGCTATTTCCACTTTAATCTCACCCCTTGAGTAGTGGTATGGGAGCAGACTCAAGAACAAAAAATGAGAGCAACCAAGGATAATTTACTAAAATTCACCTTAAAAAGATTGAATCTGCCATCTTGGATCTCTGCACCTGGTGTAACTTCCATAGTACAGTCTTCGGCCTAAGTTAAATAACATATTCCCCATTAAGATACCACATAATTTTTAATTGATAGGCCATATAATGACAAACTAGCTGTGGCTAGTCTGTGACTTGAAACTAAGAACATCAGATAATCATTAATATGAAACTGAAAGGGAAGGAAGGGAAAAAAACAAACATGGTAAAGAGAATGAAAATTTTAAGCTATCTTACAGCATTTAACCACCTTAATGGGAAAAGTGATTTATCTGGGGAGTAAAATTTGGGACTGTAAAAAAGGCTGGGGTATTCTGGAATATTTACTAATTACCGTAATTTTATTTGTAGTAGAGGTAACTGGTATAACTTCAAGTCCCATTCGTATCCTCTTTTGTTTTTCACAGTAAGCTTTCCAGGTATCTTCATTAAACCCATAATTAAAATAATCAGAAAGATCAGCACCTAAAGATAAAGCACAATGTTAGTGTACAAGTATTTCAATCCTATTTTTATGCAGTATATAAAATAAAAAATATAAATTTAGTGTTCTATCAGTTTTATTACCCCTTCTAATTTTCCCAATTCCCTCAATTACTACCATAAAGCAACAGGACTATAAAAACTTTTGATCGAAAGTATTTCCTTTAAGCCAGAGTATTATGCTAAGCGAAATAAGTCAGAGAAAGACAAACACCATATGATTTCACTCATGTGGAATTTAAGAACCAAAACAAACGAACATAGGGGATAAAAAAGTATTTCCTTTAGAAATGGCATTATAATAAAACAATATGCAAGTCTACTTTGGTATAATGCAGTAAGATTTAATAATACAGGCCATTCTTACTCATCTACTTAAGAAAAGTTACATTAAAAAAATAATATTCTAAATGGATGCTTTAAAAAAATACTTTTTAATGACTGTACTAAAAATCTTTTCAAACAGATACAATCCACAATAATCTTACCAGGTTTACGCCATGGTTTATCTTCAAAAGAATCCAAATCTACCTCCAAGAGAGGAACTCCATTAATGCTTCCAGGTGCGTCAAGGTCCACCCCTTTGACTTTTGTTCCTATTGTATAAAATTACAAAATGGTGAAGGAGCTGTTATCAGCAAAAAGCTGAGAGATACCACAGGTAAACAGAAACCATTAACACCTTTTTACTACCTATAGCACTAAATAGGCAAAGGTTCCAAACAAAGCATTAGAGTTATATTTACCATAAATAAAAGGTGAGATCAAACTTTATGGAGCTGTAAAATAAAGTGGACTAAGAGTTTAAGGACTTGTTACTTATAAGGAATTCCTGTACCAACAATAAGTTGCTAACTTCCGTGTTTTAAATCACTTTTTTCAACAGCCCATGAGCTAAGAAAAGTCTTTACCTTTTTAAAGGGTTGTAAAACAAACAAGAAAACCAACCATGTGACAGGAACCTTGTGACCCACACAGCCTAAAATATTTATTATGCAGATCTTTACAGAAAAAGTTTGTCCAGGGGCACCTGGGTGGCTCAGTCGGTTAAGATCCACCCGAAACTCAGGTCATGATTCCAGGGTCCTGGGATTGAGCCTGACATCAGGCTCAGCAGGGGTCTGCTTCTCCCTCTCCCTTTGTACGTACGCTCACACACGCACGGTCTAATAAATAAAATCTTTAAAAAAAAAATTTTGCCCATCTCCATGATGTATGGTCAAAAACCACTCTTTTTAACTGAGCTGTACTAGTTCAACCTATTTATGACCTATTAATATTCACGCCTTGTTTTCCTATTTACACAGCTGCAAATACAAGTTTTACCTGTAGTTCCATAAACTCTTCCCCCTGTTTTGATGTTAAGATTTACAGGTGCTGTACCATAACTCCTAAAAACAAAATAAAAATTATCCTGAGAAACTTAAAACAGCAATATATTCAACACGTACAAATAAATTACACACCCACATAGTAACTACATAAACAATGACTCAAATATTTTAGAAAAATGTTCTAATTTTAAAAAACAATTATTGGGGCGCATGGGTGGCACAGCGGTTAGGCGTCTGCCTTCGGCTCAGGGCGTGATCCTGGCGTTATGGGATCGAGCCCCACATCAGGCTCCTCTGCTACGAGCCTGCTTTCCTCTCCCACTCCCCCTGCTTGTGTTCCCTCTCTCACTGGCTGTCTCTATCTCTGTCAAATAAATAAAAATAAAAATAAATAAAAAATTTTAAAAAAATAAAAAAAAAATAAAAAACAATTATTTTTTAAAAGTCTAACTTGTTTTCCATCTGAAAAACCTACCTGCTACTAAGTCAGTATCTCACTGTAACAACCTTCATAAGAAATTTGGCTAAGAGGAAATTAAGTCTACACACCTTGTCCTCATTTCCTCACCTCCTCGTTATTCAACATGCAGCAATCCTGCAAGAAATTTCTCCCCCTTGTTTCCAAGTCCAGCGACCTCCTTGTAATCCTTACTACATTGCTTACTGTTGAAAAATCCTCTCTCAAATACCCATGGAGTATTTTTATCCATACAATGAATTCATTTATATTAAATTTAAAAATAAATCTAGGGTGAAAGCAGAACAGTGTCTGGTGGTAGTCCACGGTTAATGACTGAGGAAATAAGAGGGAAATTTCTAGAATGCTAGTAATGTCCCATATCTTGACCTGGGTAGTGGTTATATGAATGTATACATATGAAAAAATTACTGAGCTGTACTTTTTAAATGTAATATGATATACACATGACAGGGGGGAAAATACAAAATCTGGAGTCAGACCCGGGTTCAAATACAAGTTTTGTCAATTATCAGTTGTGTAACCTTGGCCAAGCCACTTCAGACCTCATGGAATTTATATAAATTTTCTGTAATTATAGGTTTACAGATAGTTCTCTTTTCTCCATATAATGCATTCTTGTATATGAAGAGGAAAATCAAACATACTAATCAAAATAGACTAAAGCATAGTAAGACCTCAATGTTTTCAAGGATATATTTCGCACATTATATTCATGTTATTTAATTTGCTTCTTTACTCTCACAAGTTCAGGCAACTGGACTTGTGAAGATTCACTGTTTCTGATCTGGCTAATAATTTCCATTTTTTTTTTATCTACAATGTACTAAAATTATGAGATTTAGGTTATTTACATTAGCACTATTATTTTTCAGTCTTCTGCTTAAAAATTATATAAAAAATGATAAATAAAATATTCAAATAATTGTATAAAGCTCCACTGCTATAAAAGCAGAAACTATAAAATAGTCCAAATTAAACTGTTACTGCCAGGTAGTACTATCATACAATCTTGAAGTGTTTAAATCATCTTAATGACATTAATTCATTAGTAAATGCTTAAACACCAACAATGCATCAGATATACTTTTAGGCTAAGGAACAAGAATGAGGAACTGAATAAACATGGCTCCTGCCCCATGATGCTTACATTTCAACAACCTAAATCCAGCACAGCAAAAGCACTTTTGGGTTATCTATATCTGATGTACAACAAGTTCTAGCTGTTTAAAAGTCATATGTACAGGGGCACCTGGGTGGCTCAGTCAGTTAAGTGTCTGCCTTTGGCTCAGGTCATGATCTCTGGGTCCTGGGATCGAGCTCCAGGTAGGGCTCCCTGCTCAGAGGGGAGTCTGCTTCTCCCCCCTCCTCTTCCTGTTCATTCTCACTCTCTCGCAAATAAAATAAAAAAAAATTTTTAAAAAGCCAAATGTACAAAAATCAAGTAGTCTCTAAATGGTCCTCTTACAGAACTGCTAAAGGATAAAACAAAATAGTATTCACGAAAGGTTTAGCCATAAGTTCAATAAATGAACTTCTTTGCTCCCACCCAGCTACCTTCCCTTCCATGTTTTGCCTTTAAAACACCAATTTTCCAGGCGCCTGCGTGGCTCAGTCAGCTAAGTGTCCAACTCTTGATTTCAGCTCAGGTCATGATCTCAGGATCATGAGATCAAGCCCCGTGTCAGGCTCCATGCTCAGTGCAGAATCTCCCTGGGATATTCTCTCTCTCTCTGCCTCCCCCCTCCCCTACCCCAACTCCTGCTCACTCACTGTCTCTAAAAAATAAATAAAATCTAAAAAAACTAAAATTAAAATGCCATCACTTTTCTTTTTAAAACTATTAAGGCTTTGTATTCATTGTGTGTACAGAAGCTCATCAGCTGTTTGGAAAATCACACTGAAGCTAATCTGATACCTTCCATTAGACCCCCATGAGGTCTCAGGCTTCTCTGGGGGCCATATCTTACATACTTGGGTATTTAAGGAACTTAAATAAATACATCCAAAAAAATGTATTTTAACCTACTCCTCCTACATTACCCATACGTGTTAATATACCGTTAGATAGTCAATTAATTGCTCTAGGAAGCTCTAAGTCATAGAGTCCTTTATCTCACTCTGCATCCACAACCAGTTACCCTATGCTATTTCTATTGATTATGCACTCGAATGCATCGTTTTCCATCCATCCCTGTACTGCTGCCACTGGCTTAGTCCGGATTATCATCTCATGTGGACAATTCAAATATATTAACTAATTTATATTTAGTCCACCTCAACTACTGCTGCTAGTTATCTTTTCAAATAAACTAACCTGCTTAAAAAACCTTTAAATGTACTAACTCCCTCAAGTGGTTTCAACCACCTTTTCCCATCTACCGTGTTCTCCAGCCGCAGTTCCTCTAAGCCATGCCTCTACTACATCTTAGTGTCCTCTGCTAAATCATCAGGCCTCTTCCTTCTGACCCCAGAATTAGTCAAACAAGTTCATATATTTCCTCCTCTAGGACCTTTTCTTCAACATGTATAGGCTTTTAACAACTCTCCTCTCAAAGTTTTCAATTCACTTTGTGCATTTCTATTCTAGCACACAAACTGCACTGAGAGTATTTGCTCACGTCTGTCTTCCTCACTAATTCTAGTAAATAATGACTTTATTATTTTTCATTCTCATCATCAATTAACATAGTGCCAATAAACATTTTCAAGTGTTTATTGAATGAATGGATGAATCTCAAAAGAAACCACTTCTCTGTACAAGCTAAATTATTCCTACTCTAAAATTTGCTTTTCTTCATCACCTTATAAATAAAATGAACATTGTAACAAAAGTGTGTTACCTAACAAAAACGCTGTTTTGCACATTCTAACAGCTTACAATAAACCCATCCAATACTGTTCCTTAAATACAATTTGCTCTTAAAATTTGCTTCTGAAAATTCTGTGCACAGTTAAGTATTCATCAAATTTAATTTTCTCATAGGCTCTTTCAGTTTTCAAGAGATGTATCTTGAAATATCAAGGTTAAATAAGTTCTCTACCCTTCAGAAAGATCTATAAAAGATACTTTGAAATGCCAAAAACAAACAAAAAAACCAAAAAACCCATCATAAACAGTAGATCAATTGAAGGGTAGAAGCATGGACAGAGATACATACATTTACACATATATATGGTAAAGCAAACCTAGCAAAATGTAGATTGTATAATCTAGATGATGGGTAAATGGGTGTTGATACAGTTCTTTCAACTTTCCGGATAGTTTGAAAATTTTCATACTGAAATATTGAGAAAAAAGACTGAAAGACAAATGAGTTCTTAACTTTCAGACTGTTTAGTCAGTACACATTTACTGAATATTTACTATATGTCAAGCAATGTGAGGAATAGGGAAATTCATAAACTACGGTTTCTACTCAAAAAATTTAGATCTAAAGATGATAAACATGAACCAACATAACTACATTTCATGAAACTGGAAATTGCTATAAGAGATAAAGTTCAGGGCTACAGTGGCTGCAGAATTGACAAAAAACTAGTACTAAAGTTCCTGTGGAAGTAAAGCAGAATTTCCTAAGAACATAACGGATGGAGAAGAGACAACCTATGATGGCTGTGAAGGCCCTGATGCCATGTATATGTCAAATTGGTATCTTTGGAGGGTCATGATTTTAAAAAGAGAACACGCACTAACATCCGGAACAATAAAAGCCATGTTGAGTGGCCCAGGTCAGTTTGCTGAGAGCAAAACTAATGAAGTAAATTTTCGAAAGATCCCTTCACGTGTGCTATCAAAAGTATGCACGTATTTTACCTACAAGGTTCGCTACACTAACAGCTCCACAGAGATTCCTGAATTCCCAATTGCACCTGAAATTGCACTAGAAGTGCTGATGGCTGTGAACTTCCTAGACTGTTAAACAAATTAAAATAAGCTATTAACATTTTTCTGTTAAAAAAAAAAGTTCAGAAAAAGTACTATAGGAGTCTATGTACATTTAATATCTGAATGCAATTCCTACCAAAAATTTGGTCACATTAATAAAAAAACCCCAACATTTGCTTTAACTGTTATATAAAATTGTTCTTGCAACCACAGATGAGTATTTACTACATACACAAAGATTACAGTGTTCCTTTTGCATAATGCAGATGGCAAAGGCCTATTAGCATAAAGGTCTACTAGCATTATATGTAAGCTTTTTTAAGTGGAGAAGAGAACACCAAGAGTTATCTATTCACTTTGTACATGTCTCTTCTCAACCCTGATCCCTAGAATTTTAAAATTACACAGGCAGTCCTTATTATAATGCAAAATAGACCATGACAATAACTGAGTTACCTTTAAGCTCCTAAAATAACTTTTGGAAAAAAATGGCTCTATTATAGAAATAAAACATTCAAAAATATTTATGTATATATTGCTTGATTCCAGATAAGGCTGCACAACGAATTACAGTGCTATCGATGAAAAGTTTATGTTCCCAATGCACAAGTACCACATTATACATCTAATATGATAAAACACAGAAAAAATATTGACTCTTATTCTACCACCATAACAAAATGACATCCTGTACTTTAATATATTCCCTTCTAGACTTTCTGTAAGATTCTTTATGTGCTCAATGAACTAATGACAGTCGATTGACTCAATCCAGTTTTACAGACTATTAAACTTGAGATAATATATTGTCTTAAGCAACTGATAGGATAATCAACAACTTCAAAAATACACTATGAAGAGCAAAAAGAAATACTTTTGATACTGTTTTTATTAGACAAAAAATTAAAAATCTAAACTCAGTTTTGGATAATACAAAGGAAGAACAACGTAGACGAAGTCTGTAATTTAAGGTTTTCCAACTCTAACTAGAGAATTTGTAGTAGTGAATTTATAAAAACACCTTAATTCCATAAATCAAAACCAGTTGCTTCCATGTCACTTTAATAAATTAACTTTATCTCTAAGAAAGAAACATTTTCATGGTGAAATCCCTTTTTATGAGACAGAACTGACATAAAAGTATTAATTTAAGGTGTACAACATAATGATTTGATATATCTATAAACTGAAAAATGATTACAGTTAGCTATCATCCATCACCACACAGTTCTGTATTTTTTCTTGTGATAAGAACTTTTAAGACCTACTCTTCCAGAAACTCGGGGTGAAATTTTAACAAAGTTCTTTCATATCACGGTAAGATGGAAAAGTTTAAAAACAATGGAATCAACCACCACTGGTTTGATATAAGCATGCTACCTTTGCTTTAAGCACACAGTCGTTACTTAAAAATAACTTACCACCTGGGTGGCTCAGTCAGTTGAGTATCCAACTCTTGGTTTCAGTTCAGGTCATGATCTCAGGATCACGAGATCGAGACCCACGAAAGCGCTTCATAATCAGCAGGGAGGCTGCTTGAGACTGTCTCCCTCTCTCTCTGCCCCTCCCGCCTGCGTGTGTATGCTCCCTCTCAAATAAATAAATCTTAAATCTTAAAAAAAAAAAAACAAAAAAAACAAAAAAAACCACAACTTACCCATACTGTGGTGCTCCCGTTTTAATGTCTCCTATAGTGACATGAACATCATCCTCATCATCATCACTGTCACTATCACTATCATCTTCAGTCTCGGTCACTTTCTATACCAACATAAACAATTATAAAATACATTTAATATTCATCTCAACATCTAGTATGAATAACTGAAAATCATTTTGTGTTTTTTTGAATCACAGTTTTAGAGAAAAAATTACAATTTTATAGCACAGTTACCTCATTTATAACTTACGTTATACACGATAAAAAGGGATAAGAATGTAAAATAAAATCTTTTCTCAGCATCATCTTTTTGTAAATAACACCTCATGTATTTTTTTCCTACGATTTTTAAGTGCTTCTCTGCAAAAAGAATCTAAGGCATTGTACTAAGATATCTAAAATATAAATTATAAAAAATAAGTATTTGAGGAATTTTTGTCAAGAATATGACCACAATTAACTCAGAGTCATGGTTAAAAAGCACCAAATAGTTAAGGGACAGTTCACTTATTCCTGTCATTCATTTACAGTTAGAAGAGTCCCTGGATGCAAATGATTGAGGGAATACTTTGTTTCTATGAGTATAAAGTGGGACCATTTTCAAAGGTTTTATTTTGGCTCTAAAAGGCAGTTTTATGGTTAGTTACGTCATAGTAAACAAAGAAGGAGATCACCCAGGCAAAATATTTTTTTGTATCTAAGCTCAAGCCTGTAGAATAATGATTTCCTTTTCACAGAATCAGAATGTTAAAATAGTCATAAAACCAATTATACATGTTCACCCCCAAAAATAACACTTTTAACAGGTATGAATGAGGTTAGAGACTAAAACATATTTATATAAAAATAAATTTTTCTAAATATTATGATAATCAAACTTGGGCTATGGGACTTAATGTTTTCCTTGAAAATGAGGTTCACTATGATCTCCTTAGTTGAGCTACCATCATTCAATTCTTTGAAAGTGGTCAACTTCAAGCCTTTGCACATGCTCCATTTCATGGAAAGTCTCTTCCCACTACTGCTTCTCATCTCATTGTGCTTTTAATGGCACCAGATGAGGCTGGGATATAACAGTGGACCAGATCATGCCAGACACTGAATGTCATGTTAAATTTTTGGCTTTCTTCCTAAGTGAACGGGAAACTACTGATAAAGACTTTAAACAGGGAAGTAACTAAATTTCGAAGCCTTATGTTACCGGTTTAGGTACGCCGTTTTCAGCAGTTTCATCTTCAATTCCAGACGGAGGATTAGCACTACAAACAACAGAAATAAGTGCACAAGTCTGGTATTACTTTTCAGAAGTACAGACAGAGTATACTAGTATTTTAAGCTATACATGATAGTTTCCTAAAATTATGGTCTCCAGTGGAAAAGTAAAAGGATGGCAAAAACTGTCTCTGTCATTCTGCTATCCCTACTGCCTTGCATAACACCTGTACTCAACATTCAAAGTAGAATAGAACTGCTTCCACAATTTGTTAATGAGGTCAAATAATGGGGTGTAATTCAACTTTTTTATTATTTTAAAAATACGCATCACACTTAATTTTACTTAGCTTAACTCCTCATTGAGCATCCACTATGTGCCAGGTACTACTGTAATTGCCAAAGGCTATATAACACACAGTCTTCTCTTTTCCTGATGCCCAAGAACTCAATATTTGTCATAAAATCACATTAACTCCTTTAGTCCTCAATTAACATACATGCTTCTTCCTGGTTTTCTGTTTCACCTATCTTACTGGACATACGTTCTTTATTTCATAAAAGATACATTTTAAGATTAAAAAAAAAAAGTTTATCTCCATGTAAGACTGCCTTCCCATTCGATTCCAATAAGGAGCTCCAGGGGCGCCTGGGTGGCGCAGTCGTTAAGCGTCTGCCTTCGGCTCAGGGCGTGATCCCGGCGTTATGGGATCGAGCCCCACATCAGGCTCCTCCACTATGAGCCGGCTTCTTCCTCTCCCACTCCCCCTGCTTGTGCTCCCTCTCTCGCTGGCTGTCTCTATCTCTGTCAAATAAATAAATAAAATCTTTAAAAAAAAAAAATATCCGGAGCTCCAGGCCTAACTTTGATGCATTTAAAAATAAATTACTTTTTGAAGGCCAAATAATACCTGAACTTGCCCTATCAAAGCAAAACTGATAGAAAACAACAAACCCCTCTTTTCTCATGATACTCAAGCATATGGTCATTAATCACCAAATAAAACTTGTAGTACTGTAGTGTAACTGGCTTCATATATTTTAATAATTATGATTTTGATACTGGGAACTAACCATTAATATCACTTCATAAGTAAAGGAATCCAAGTACAAAGCAACTAACTCACATTTAGTAGGATTTCTAAGAAAAACATCCAGATGTTCACAGAGTTCAAACCTCTTTTCATTAGATTTCTGCTTATCTCATCTATGCTTTACTTTAGGCCAAGCAGTTTTTATATATATCAGTTTAATCTCTAGAGTGGTATTTTACAATACAATCCTCATTTAAAGCAAAATGAAGGATAAAAACTGAAAATTTAAGTGTTAAGTTTTCCTTGCGTTAGTGCTTGACCCAAGAAAACAAATATACAACTATAATTCCTCAATATATTTAGCTTGTGCTTAATTTTTAGGTAGCCAGAAACAAGTTTGGTTTGCCACAGAAAAAGTATATTTAGCCAAAATTTGGACCAAAAAAATATGACAAAATTGGAGACAGCATAATGCGATGGTTAAGAAGTTTTGACAATGAACCAACACAAAGAAGCTAGGGAGAACACTAATAGCAAGGACTCTGCTCAGTTTTAGAGCAATGTGATGATGTACCAAGCTGAATACCAGAACACAGGTTTGGTGAACATGCCTTCCCCAATACTTATAAAAGTTTTAATTCCCTATCAAAATTAAAATGCTGGAAACATAAAACTATAAGCTTTCTCTAGAAAAATTAAGCTTTAAGGGCAGAAATTTTCCATAGGATAAAATAAACTTAATGCCTCTCCAAATAAAATTTTAAAAAAGAATACGAAGACATTTTGACAGTAACGCTCAGGGAAGGTAGACTTCCCTCCAATACATTTAATCAAGCTGAGTACAGAAAAATTAAAATTACAGAACATTCGATCAGAAAATAAGCTTTAAGAATTGTAACCAATAACTTATACCAACAAAATTAATGCAATAGATTGGGTCACAAAAAAATTGTATTTAACTGTGAATCTGTAACATTACCCATTGATTCTTGACCAATTAAAAAACAGGGTATGAAACAATTGTAATTACTTTTATAACTATAAGCTACACAAATCACAACTTTTTGAGTAACTGAGATTAGGGTTATGAACTGGGTTGATATATGAATTTAAATGATAAAATTTCACAATATAGCAAAGAGTGGGGAAAAAATTCTTCCAATTTAGGGAATATTTTTAAGTGAGGAAAAATAATTTCAGCCTCCCTTAAGTTAGTTCTTTTTCCATGTCTCACTTCTTTCCTCCATTTACTTTTTTAAAAATGCAGACATACCTCATGCTGTCATGCTTTGCTTTATTATACTTCCCAGCTAAGCTTTTTACAAATTGAAGGTGTGTGTTAACAGTATATTACCTATCAGTGCCATTTTTTCAATAGCATTTGTTCACTTTGTGTGTCTGTCACATTTTGGTAATTCTTGCAATATTTCAAATTTTTTCATTTTGTATTTGTTATGGTGATCTCCTTTCTGTTACTACTGTAACTGTTCTGGGTAGCTATGAATTGCAACCACTTAAGACGGTGAACTTAGGGGCACCTGGGTGCCTCAGTCAGTTAATTGCCTGCCTTCGGCTCAGGTCATGATCGCAGGGTCCTGGGATTGAACCCCACATCAGGCTCCCTGATCAGTGGTGAGTTTGCTTCTCCCTCTGCCTCTCCCTGCCTGTCCCTCTATCCAATAAAAAAAAAATCTTGAAAAAAAAAAAGAAAAAAAAAGATGGTGAACTTAATCACTTAAATATTGTGGGTGTTCTGACTGACTGCTCCACTGACCAACCCCTCTTCTCAGGCTCCCTATTCCCTGAACACAACAATATTATTGAAATTAGGTCAATTTATAACCCTCTAATGGGTCTAAGTGTTCAAGTGAAAGAGTCCACATGTCTCTCACTTTAATTCAAAACCTAGGAACGATTTAGTGGGGAAAGCATATCGAAAGCTAGGCCTTTGGCACCAGTTGGCCAAGGCGTAAATATAGGAGAAAAGTTCTTGAAGATTAAAAGTGCTAAACTCTAGTGAACACATGAATGGCAAGAAAGTAAAAACACCTTACTGCTGATATGGAGAAAGTCTGAGTGGTCTGGAGAGAAGACCAAACGAGCCACAGTACTCCCTAAGCCAAAGGCTAATCCAGAGCAAGGCCCCTATAACCAACCTCCTTCTACTCTGTGAAGGCTGACAGAGGTGAGGAAGCTATAGAAAAAAAGTGTGAACCTATCAGAGGCCGGTTCATGAGGTTTAAGGAAAGAAGCCATCTCCATAACATAAAGTGCGAGGTGAAGCAGCGAGTGCTAACAGAGAAGCTGCGGCAAGTTCCCCAGGAGATCCAGCTAAGACCACTCATAAAGGTGGCCACACTAAACAACAGATCTTCATGCAGACAGAACCACCTTCTGTTGGAAGAAGATGCCATCGGGGACTTTCACAGCTGAAAAGAAGTCAAGGCCTGGCTTCAAAGTTTCAAAGGGCAGGCTGAATCTCTTCTGAGGGGCTAATACAGCTGGTGGCTTGAAGTTGAAGCTAATGCTCACCATCCTGAAAGTCTTAGGGCCCTTAAGAATTAGGCCAAATCCACTGTGCCTGTGCTCTATAAATGGAACAACAAAGCCGGGATGCCAGCACATCTGTTTACAACATGGTTTACTGAATCTTTTAAGCCCACTGCTGAGACTACTGCTCAGAAAAAAAGATTCCTTTCAAAATATTACTGCCCATCGACAACGCACCTGGTCACCTAAGAGCTCTCTCTCTAGTGGAGACATACAATGAGATTAATGTTTTCATGCCTCATAACAAAATATCCATCCTGCAGCCCATGGATCAAGGAGTCATTTTGACTTTCAAGTCTTATTATTGAAGAAATACATTTCATAACACTACAGCTGCCACAGATAGTGGCTCCTCTAATGGATCTGGGCAAAAAGCAAACTGAAAACCTTTTGGAAAGGCTTCATCATTCAAAATGCCATTAAGAACGTTCATGATTCATGGAGAAAGATCCAAATATCAACATTAACAGAAGTCTGGAAGAAGTAGATTCCAAACCTCATGGAAGACTTTGAAGAGTTCAAGACTTCAGTGGAGGAAGTAACTACAGATGTGTTGGAAATAACAAGAGAACTAGAATGAGACATGGAGCCCGAAGACATGACCAAAGTGGTTTCTTGGTGTGGAACTTACTCCTGGTGAAGATGCTGTGAAGACTGTTGAAATGGCAAAAAAAGGATTTAGAATATTACCTAAACTTAGTTGATAAAGCAGCAGCAGGGTTTAAGAAGACTGACTTGAATTTGGAAGGGAGTTCCACTGTGAGTAAAATGCTATCAAACAGTATCACTGCTACAGAGAAATCATTCATGAAAGGAAAAGTCGATTCAATGTGGCAAGCTTCAGCATTGTCTTATTTTAATAAGTGCCACAGCCACCCCAACCTTCAGCAACCAACACCCTGATCAGCAGCAGCGTTCAATTTCGAAGCAAGACCCTGCAACCAGCAAAAACATTATGACTTGCTGAAAGCTCAGACAATGGTTAGGATTTTTTTAGTGTCGAAGTACTTTTTAACTAAGGTATGTACATTGTTTTTTAGACATAATACTATTGCACACTTAAGAGACTACAGTATAAACAAAACTTTTATATGCACCAGGAAACCAAAAAATTCATTTGACTCACTTTATTGGTGTGAAACTGAATGCACAGTATCTCTAAGGTGTACCCCTGCCAGCTTTGAAATCATATACCACAAAAACCACCCATTTGAAGCGTACAACTGAATGGCTTTCACGTTTACAGAAGAGTGCAACCATTACAACTACCTAATTTCAGGACATTTTCCACCCTCAAGAAAAGCCTTATATAGATTAGTAATCACTCCCCATTTTCCCCTGAACTCAGTCCTGGCAACCACTCTGTCTCTATAGATTTACATTTATTTTAATTGATTATACAATATGTAGTTCTTTGAGACTGGCTTCTTTAGCTTAGCACAATGTTTTCAAGGTTCATCCGTGTTGTAACAAATATCAATACTTCATTTCTTTTTACTGCCACATAGTATTCCGCTATATGGATATACCGTATTTTATCCATCCATTCACCATTTGATGGACTCTTATTTCCATTTTTTGGCTATTATAAACAACACTGCTATGAACATTCACGTACAAGTTTTTGTGTGGATATGTATCATTTCTCTAAGACATATATGTAGAAGTGGAATTCCTGGATCATCTAGTAACCATGTTTAGCCTTTTGAGGAACTGCCTATTTTCTAAAGTAGCTTCACCTTTTTACAATCTTACCATCAATGTACTCGAGTTCCAATTTCTGCATATCTTCATCAACACCTGTTACTTTCTTTTTGATGGTAGCCATCCCATCCTAATGGATGTAAAGTAGTACTTCCTCCACTTTGTAAACCCAAATATTCTTTAAAAGTTCTTTTTTTTAACCACCCCTTCCCCATTAGGGGACACTAAGGCATTCATACTAGATTTGATGAGTAATGTCAGCATATACATGTACTTGTCTGAGTTATTCTGAAATCAAGAAGTTTCAAGCTCCCTTTAACAAAGGGAATGAACTTTGTAACAGATTAATTCCACTTTGAATTTAAATACAAAACACTGAAACTATAACCCAAGCGCACTATACCATCAAAGGTATTAATAAATTGAAAAAACAGTAATTTAAAGGATTCGTTTTTTAATCAAAAAATTTTTAAATGTTATTAGTCTAATGTACTAAGGTATACTCCACTACTAAGCTCACTTAAGAGTACAAAGTTACTTAATAGTGAAGAATATTCAAACCCTTACTTCAAAAACTTTGTCCCCTAAGTTACTAGCAAATAAACAGAACTGATTAGGTCCTGAAATAGAAATAAACTCTAAAGGATTTGATGTCTTTGAACCTCCAGTCAATATGCTGTATCCAAGCCAATGATTACAATGAAATAATTTTGACAACCATTGACAGAACCACTGTATCATACAATCTGTATAAGTATCAGCAACAAATTCCACTAACCTGGCATTTTCTTCTTCTGGCCTTTCAACTTCATTTTCATCTACCAAAAAAAATACATAAATAAATAAATAAAATTAACAAACAAACCACTCTTAAAGAAACCAGTATTATGAAAATCTGAAGTGATCATCACAAGCACTAACCTAGGTCCTTTGCCAAATCACTGTGCACATGCACGTCCCATGGGCCTATAAGCACATCCAAAGTTAGATCACCTTATAATGACTTCACAAGATATGTCTTTTATGAAATAAAAATCAGACTTTACTTCTATAAAAGTAAGCTTAATTTAAGAGGCATTAAAGATTCTAGATCTTTATTAAGGAAACCCTACACATTTACATTTCAAAGAATATTACTAATGCTAAATCTTGCCACCAAAACTAATTAATTTTACAAGTTTGTCAAAGTCACAGCGTCAAGGAGCTGCATGGTGCCCAAACGTGCACTTTTACCCCACTAAAGAAGATACATTTTAGGCAAGGAACACATATTAACTTTCAAATCTAGTTATCATTAACAGACAAGAGACTGTGACTTAAGTTAAAAACCAGATGACAAATCCCTTTCAAGAGGGAAGTACAAAGTGCACTTATTTTGGGAAAAAGATACATACGAAATAACTCTAAACTATAAGCCTAAGGGACATGAGATACTTCTAATGATGTGGGTTAAAGAGCACTCTCTTAAAAATGAAAAACTTCACCTTAATACAGGAGACATTCGGGGTTTTCTTTATGGGCCATAACGTATTCCATCTCTTTCTCTATTAATTATTTTTAAAGCACGACTTTCAGACAAGGAGGTACCCTTGCAGGTGCATTCCATACAAACTGACCATCAAGAAACAAGACGTTAGTTTTACAGCATCAACTTTATTTAGCTATTATTACAGAAAAACTGTTTCTGAAAGGGACAGGAAGGGCATCCTACAGCCAGGGGCAAGAAGAGACACCAACAGAGCTCAGAATGAAGATAAACCAGTAGGGGAAAAAGCGCGGAGACGAGGCGGCCGGAAAGCCCCGGCGGGGAGGAGGGCGAGGCTGGGGACCCGGCCCCGCACCGAACCCCAGGCCCAGCCTGGCGGCCGCGGGGTACCTCCGTAATGGGGGCGTGGGCTGCGCGGGGCGAGGGGGGAGGAGGCCAAGGGGGAGGCCGGGCAACGCGCACGCCTTGCTCGGCCTAACTCAGGCCGGTGGAGGCTCCATACGAGAGGCCCCAGCGGCGGCGAGAGGGGCCCGGGACGCCCGCCGTTTGCGGGCCGGGACGAGAGGCCTGAGAGAACCCGGGAGTGAGAGAAGGGACAGGAAGTTCCGTACCGCCATAGAGCCACTCTTCCTCCTCATCCCCTCCGGTCCCGCCGCTCAGCTCCGACACTAGGCGCTCGACCTCGCCGGCCGACATGGCCGCCCCGAGCACAACTTAAAGACGGCGATCAACAGCCCCCTCCAACCCCTGCCCAGCCTCGCTGCCCAGGGGCGCGAGAGGGGCGCGAACCCGCCGGCAAGCGAACGAAGAAAGCGCGAGACTCAAATCGCAGAGAGGCGGCCGCGGCGTTGGAGGTTGCAAACAGGAGGGCTCCGGCCGCAGTCCGCCTGCGCACGCGCAGCAGCAGACGCCGAACGGCGCGGCGTCTTTAGGAGGCTTCGCTTCCGCGGCGCCGTCCACCTGGGCCTGGTTGCGCTTGCGCGCCGTGGTTGGCTCCGCCCCTGTGGAATCCCGCTTTGCTTTTTTAGCGTGGCTTTCTCTGGTGGCGTCCGGCGTTGGCAAGGGTTCCCCTCCCCCAACCTTTCTTGTAATAACCCGCATTGCCTTTGCCGGCCAGTGCACCATTGTTCCTTTATCCCTTTGATGCTTTCTCTTCTCAACTATTGTTCTGTTTTTTAACCTTATGAAAGGTCTTGTTTCGTTCTTCACGTGTTGTATCAGCCTAGATAGAGAATTGTTACCTTATCATTACCGTTTCTTACTAGAAAAGAAAATATAATTCATGCCTCCTTTATTGAAAATTGAATTTTAACAGCAAATGAAAGCCAAGCTGATAAATGAATGATGCAATCTCTTTGTTAAAATAAAACATTGCAGTTAAGGTCGAAGACCCCCTCATCCACTACCCTCCTTTGCAGAAGTATACCTTGTTTGCTGTTTGGTGTGAATCCTCGAATGTTCTATATATTTACTTCACGTGTATCGTATTGTGTTGGTGGAAGAACCTGAGGATAACGAGTCTTAAAGGGTACAATACTGTATATCATTCTGCGGATTGCTTTTTCTTTTCTTTTCTTTTTTTAATAACAGTGTCTTGGAGAGCCTTTCCATGTTAGTATATATAAAACTATATTCATTTTTAAGTGCTTCCCAATATTCCATAGCATGGCTATCACAAAAGGAATAGGGTTATTTCCCTAGTGAAGCACATTTAGATTGCTTTCAACTTTTTACTTTAACCAAAAAAACAAAACACTACAATGAAGAGCCTTGTAAATTACTTCTTGCAGATTTGTACAAGTATTTCTCCAAGATCATTAAGTATGTGTAGTTTTTATTTTAGTAGATAATGCCACATTTTCAGGCTACTTTGAACACATCTTTCAGGGAGAAGATGATAGATGGATCAAAATTGGTGTTCTACTACCTACTTGCATGACCTCAGGTAATTAACCTCTCTTTCCTTCAGTTTTCTCATCTATAAAATGGGAAAGCTGAATTTGATGATCTCTAAAGTTTCTTTTGGTCCAAAAGTTTTCAAACAGGACTCTTGCTTTTCAACAGAGAGAAATTCATTCTAGTTTACAAATCAATCAATGGGTTTACTTGCCATCTGGTCACTAAATACTGTCCTTTATTTAACGATTATTGAATATTTGCTGTTTAAGAACTTGGAAAACAAAGATTATGAGTAAAGCATAGTCCTTGCCCTTAAAGAGCTCTCAATTTATTGAGAAAGTCAGAAGGGTCTTAATTAACTTCCCTACAAGGGAAAAAGGTGGATATGCTTTAACAGAAACACACAAAAAATGTTTACATCCTAACAGTGCCACGCTATCTCCCATTATTTAAACAAATACTGTCGTTTTAATCCCCCCACCTTACCTCTGAAGACTCAACTCTATTCCCAGTCTCACTTACCATTTAGGATAATCCCTCAAGTAGTTCTAAACTCTGTTAAGGTATAGCCAACATTGTGAAAACTTTCCTGAATTCCACTTTATCTCCTTCCATTTCTTTGTTCTATAAATATTTATGAAGGGTCTACCAAGTGCCAGGGGCTCTTCTAGGCTATGTAGATTCAGCAGTGAGTGAAATAAAGTCCTTACTTTTATGAAGATTTCATTCTAATGAAGGAAGGCAGACAATAAACATATAAATATATAGCATGCCAAGCCGTGATAAGAATTATACATAAGAGTAAGCAGGATAGGGGGACCTAGAACAGAGTGATAAATAGGGATTAGGTGCAATTTTATATCAAGAGGTCAGGGAAAGCTATTCTAATAAGGTGACATAAGAGTAGAGAGCTGAATGGAGAAAAGGAGTAAGCCATCATGGGTGAAGTCCTATCAGAAAGAATAGGAAGTTCAAAGGCCCTGAGGCAGCAGCATACTTGGTACATTCAAGGAACCCAAAATGAGCCAGAGTGGAGGGAGTGAGAAAGAAGATATAGAAGAGATCAGAGTTTTTGGAGGGTGGGTAGGGCAGAGCTAATCATACCCTTTTAGACTCTGCTGCTTCTATGACATGTGTCTATCACATCCTATAGTAATTATTTGACTACATTTCTGTTTTCCTAGGACTCTTCACTAGATGAAGTCCTCCCACAAACAGGGCATCTTCTTACGTGTCACTTATTCATGATATGGTGCCAAACATTCAGTAGATCTTGGCCTGTACCGACAGTAATGGAATGAAGATTTTACTTTCTGCTTAGGAGTATCATAAAGCAATCACTCATAGTCCTGTCTGTTATTCCGTGAGTTTATAATGAACTTTGCTTGTTCCATGGAAGAACCAACTGCCTTCTGCTGTGGATCATCTTTCTCTTTCAGCTGCCTAAAATAAGCTTGTCTTTCAAGACTCTACTTAAACTGAAGAGTTGATGAATATTTACTGAGGCATCAGAATCACCTTAATGGTGGAGGTAGCATTGCAGCTAAGCTTTGAAAATAATCTTCACAAGCAGAGAAGCCTATAAATCACTAATAACCACTCTGAAAAGGCCTCTTCCTTCCTTGCTTTTAAACTGAGTCCCTTGCCTGGATAAGCTTTCTTAAAGATGTCTTTGTCTCCCTACTCACCAGGCAAGGGTTTAAAGATAGATAGTTTGAAGATATTATATAAACTTATGAACTTATAAAACTACAATGCTCCATATATTCTGATTATATTTATTTGTTTTCCACTTTATCATTTTGCATGCGTGTGTGTGTGTGTGGTTTGTGGGTTCTTGGCAAAACAAACAAACAATAGCAAAAACAAAATCAACAACAAAGCATCAGTTGTAATGTATCTATCTCTGGGAAGTACTGAAAGAGGTTGCTTAGTAGATGACGACTAAAATGATGGCCAGAGGTAGAGATCAAATAAAAGTGTCTTGCTCATTGTCTAGTAGATAGCGAGTACTCATAAATGTGTTTTGCATGAATGTGGCATTTAGCCCCAACTGTGTTATTTACTACCAACTTTAGTTATGCCACTTAAATCTCAATGTTCTTCAGTTTCCTCATCAGTAAATTGATATATTAAAATAACATATTACACCTGCTTCCTGGAAGGATAACAAAGCAAAAATGAGGTTTCAAATGTCAAAGCATTTGACAAGTAAGAGGCAAAATGGTGGTATGCTATGGTTTAGGCCTTTTGTCCTTTGAACAACCTGAATAAGTGCACCTATGTAGAGTTTTCCTTCCTTTCTAGATAATTCAGTGGGGGAATTAAACCCGAATTATCCATCTTCCTCTGCATTCTGACATATTCTAATATAAAATTTTATATTGCTAGTTGTTTCTGGAAAATTGTGTCATGGCCTATTCACATCTATACTATTACATAAACTGCACACTCTTTAAGGGTGAAAACAAATTTATTTCTGTATTCACCAGATAAGTGCTTAGTAAATCCTTAAGCTAAATATTGATCATGCACTTGAAGGACTTAGAAATGAGGCGAAGGGAGATATGCTTGATTTTATGAGGAATAGGAAATACTTGCTAGTTATTTTGAGCAAAGAAGTACAAATCACATTGAAATAAGGTAAATCTGATGATCTTAAGCATGCACTTTGAGCAGGAAGCCATTTGACTCCACCATAATATCTGAGAGCAAGAAATGGGTTTTTCCTGGATTCTCTCCTCTTTTCTCTCTACCCTATCTCCCAGGGTCATTTCATCCAGTCCTAAGATTTTTTTTAAAAGCTTTATTTATTTATTTGAGAGAGAGAGAAGGAGCACATGAGCTGGGGGAGGTCCAGGGAGAGGGAGAGAATCTCAGGCAGACTCCCCACTGAGCATGGAGCCTGACACAGGCTCCTCATGGGGCTCGATCTTAAGACCTTGAGATCATGACTCTGAAATCACAACCTGAGCTGAAATCAAGAGCCAGATGCTTAACATACTATGCCACCCAGGCACCCCTAGTACCATGACTTTTAATACTATCTATGTGGTATGTGTCATTGACAGCCAATGACTCCCAGCTTTCCATCTACAGTCTCAGCTTTTCTCTGAGCTCACTCTGATGCTTCATTGATAGCTCCCTTGGATATTTAATGGACATGTGAAATTTATGCCCCAAACAGAACTTGTGAATTGCCCTCCCAAACCTGTCCTATCCACTCCCATAGTCCCTCTTAGTATCAATAACCATTATCCAACATTATTCCAGCCAAAACCCAAAGAATGACCCTTGATTCCTCTCTTTCCCTTATGAGTCCCTGTCACACCAAAGACAGTCCATTAGCAAGACTTATTAGTTCTTCTTGTAAAATATATCCCAAATCTGTCTAATTCCCTCCATCTCTACTGCCACACTGCATTTCAAGTAACACAAACTTTTCAGTGGCTTCCTGTTACACATAAAGTAAAATCCAAACTTCCTACCATGTGACCTATAAGTCCCTTCATGATCTGGTAGCCTTGAGGTTGCATGTGGCCATATAGGTCATACAGTACACAATTTTTTAGGGTCCTCCACATTTCCTCATTCTTAGTTACTCTTTGTCAACCCTTTTAATGTCATTCTCTCACATTCTCTGTGCTTATTTCCAGCCCGCTCCCTATTTCTTCAGGCCTGCATCCCAACTCTTCATTTGCCTCTTGGTCCCTACCTTTGTTCCATACATATCCAGTATTCTCAATATTTTAGCAGAAGGATGTCTTTACTCATTCACTGAAACTGAAATCTAACTTCCCTCCAGGGACAGCACTTCTCCTATTCTTCCTATACTGAATGCCCACCATTTCTCTTCACCCTATTGTACTATAAACCGGGAGGTAGCATTGCCGTTTCCCTGGCTCTTATGGGCCACCACTGGACCACGACAGTTCCACCTTCCTGTGAAAATCCTCCTCCTTGCCAGTACTTAGCACCCTTGTTTACTACCTCTACCTTTCTCTCTTCATGTCCCCTCATTCACAGATATAGTGTTGGAGTCTGATCCACAACCTTCCTTTTCTCTACCACTTAGCATCATGAGTGACTTGCACATCCTGCTTGTCTCATATTTTTTGACCTCCTAGAATCTGATTACTTAGCAACTTTCATTTACTCCACTTCATCAGTCCACATTCAAGGCCATGCTCTGGATCTTATTACATCACAAAACTGTTCCTTCCTTGAATTTTAGGGGCCAAGCTATTTTCTTTGACCCCAATTTCTTATTCTTTCTCCCCTTTTTACATTCCATCTCATTTTTTGCTTTTCTGACACTTGCCACTGTCGCTCACTCTGTCTGCTTTGAAACTTGTTTTCCCATAAGTCTACTCACTGGTTTCACCTCTTCAGCAGACCTGGAAATGTCACTCAGAGATCTGTCCGTCACTCTCATTGTCTTTCTTTTTCGTGCTCTCTTTAAGCAATCTCAAGCACACCTGTTTGCTGGTGAATCCCAAATTATCAGACTTCTCTTCTGCCACCTACAATTATACATCCAACTGCTTACTAGACGTTTCCACCTGGATGTCCTACAGTACCTTCAAAACAACGAATCCCCACATGAGTTAGGATGGCTAATATCAAAACAACAACAGAAAATAACAAATGCTGGTGAGAATGTAGAGAAAATAGAACCCCTATGCCCTGTTGGTGGGAATCTAAAATGGTACAGCAGCTATGGAAAAGAGGGTCCTCAAAAAAAATTAAAAATAGAATTAGTACATGATTTAGCAACTCTGCTTCTGGGTACATAATTAACAGAACTGAAAGCAGGGTTTCAAAGAGTTATTTGTATACCCATGTAACTAGCAGCACTATTCACAATAGCCAAAATGTGAAAGCAATCCAAATGTCCATTGACAGATGAATGGATAAAGATAATGTGTTATACACAATGATATATGCAATGGAATATAATTCAGCCTTAGGAAAAAAGAAAGTTCTGACACATATGTTAAATGAAAATTGATGATATTATGCTAAGTGAAAAAGCCAGCTAGTGGGAAGGGGAAACGGGGAGTTGTTTAATGGATATAAAGTTTCAGTTTCACAAGATGAAAATTTTGGAGATTGGTTGTACAACATTGTGCAAATACTGTACTGAACTGTGGACTTAAAAATGGTTAAGATGGTAGATTTTATGTATTTTGCCACAATTAAAAACAAACAAACAAACAAACAAACATAAAAACATGTCCTAACTGAACTCAGTACATTTATTCCTCAACCTGCTTCTCTTCTGGTTTTTCGAAACTTCAAGGACAGCTACTTACCAGTCATCTAGGCAGAAAACTGGGTATGAACCTGAAATTCTCCCTCAATCCAGTCACCAGGCTTTTTGGCACCATTTTCTTAACATCTCTTTATATACCCCATGCTGTCTAGCTCCTTTGTGGATATCCTTATCTGTTCTCACCCAGAGTTCCTGCTGTGACTGCTTTCTAAATACACTCCCTATCCTAAATCTTGCTTATTCAAGCCATTTTCCATTTAGAATACTCCCCCCCCAAACTCCAGATGTGAACAAATTGTACTCATTCCTAACAATACTTTAACTGTACTCCATAGGCTTCTACTATTTAGAATAAAAAATAAGACTCCCTCTGATCTAGTCCCTTTTTTCTAGTGTGGAGCTCCTTTTTCAGTTTGGGCCTCTCTTTACACAACACTCTTCAGCCATACTAAACTCTTTGTAGTTCCAGAGAACGTGCTGTATGCCTCTATACCTTTGCCCATGTTGCACTCTCTGTTTGAGCTGTCAGGAATGTTCCTCCCCATCCTGTCCACCTGGTGAACACCTGGTTTTCTTGGAAGATAACTCAAAACTCACACCTTATATGAAACTTCTTCTGACCACTTCCCTTTTTCCTTCACTCAATCAGAATTTATTTTTCCTCCTTTGTAACTCTTATCCACTAAACAAATCATTGCTTCTGTAACATTATATTGCATTTGCTTTCTTTACATGTGTGGGTCCTATATTTCAGATCCTCTTGAAGGCAAGATTGTTCCTTATTTCTGTTTATATTCTCAACGCCAAACACAGTGTCTGCAATATTGTATATGCACATTAAAAGTTGGTTGAATATATCACTTATTATATGGATACAAATTGAAGATTTATTGATCACTTAGTCAACATTTATTGAATACTTGTGTATTTTCTAGTGTTGGAGAGACCAGGCCTCTAGTGCACAATCTTGTAGGAAAACAAGTATGCTAAAACTTAACCTCATGATACGGCAAGTACTTAGCAGAGGAGAAAACTCTTTATGGATCAGGGAATTTATTAACCATTGTGTCTTTGGAGCCTACGTCAGTGATTATACTTAGTAAGTATTTAATAAATAGTGGTTGAGTTGAACTAAACCTGTGAAACATTCTGGGCTCAATCTGTTGACTTAATAGCACAGGTATATAATGTTCTAGGCAGGGAGTAGATGGAGAGAAATTGAGAAATCCTTACCATTGTAAGGAGTCTGGCTGTATCCTGCAGGCACCTGGGCCAAGAGAGGCTTTAAAGCAGGAAAATGGTAGGGCCACCTTAGTTCATTAGGAAGAAAACTGAAATGGAGGGAGAAGAGATGTAAGACTGAGAAATGGTAGGGGATCATTGCTATTGTCCAGTTGAATGATGATGGTGGATTAAGCCAGTGCCGGCAAGGATGGATGGGCCGAAGGGGCTGGATTCTAGGATTCTTCAAGTAGGTCAAGATTTAGTGCCAATGAGATGAGGGAAGACGGAGAAAGTGAAGACGAGACCAGCAGGTTTTTCATGAGGCTTGAGCGCTCTAGCGTATGAAACAGCCATCTATAAACGACAAAGTATTATACATCATTTGGTTGTTTTTATCTTCTCTGGCGTCTCTTATTTTCTCTTAGCGTCTCTGGGGCTCTTGGCAGAGCGAATTTTAGAGATGTGTTCAGATCCAAGGAAAATGTCAAATTTCGGATTAGCATTTATTATTAACGAGATTTCTCAGATGCAAGGAAAGGTAATCCGAGCACAGAGGGAGAGTTAAAGAACCTAGTTCAGCTATTCACAGTCCCTTCCTCTCAGCCGGATGCCACGGAACTCCGCCCACTTCTTCCCAGCCGCACCCTCCTTCCGCGAGTCCCCCTCACTAGCCAATCACGTTCCGTCTACGTCATCAATGTGCGCCGAGATTGGACAAGTCAGAGGCGGCACCACGTGTACCGTGTTGACTGTCAAAGCTTCAAGGAGCCCAATTCCCGGAAGCGTGAGTTCTAAAAGAAGTTCCTGTACTCCAGGGCCCCGACTCTGCGAACCCCCAATCATGAGCGCCCCGGGAGTGCTGTCCTTTACCCAGCAAGGCTGGGAGCAGGTGCTGGCCAAAGTCAGATGGGCTTTGGTCTATCTGGACGCCGCCTGCGCGGAGAGCTTGCACTGGGGCTGCGGATCCACGCGGCTCCTGGAAGCGGTGGGAGGTCCTGCGTGTCACCTGCGGGAGTTCGAGCCCGCAGCTGTCGGTGGTGGAGCCGAGCAGCCTAAGGCGGTGTTTGTGCTGAGCTGCCTGCTGAAAGGCCGGACCGTGGAGACCCTGCGGGATATTATCTGCCGCAGTCACTTCCAGTATTGTGTGGTGGTCACAGCCGTGAATCACGCTGTCCACCTCACCGCTAATCACGTGCCGGCGGCTGCAGCTGCGGAGCTGGAAGGGCAGCCGGTATTCGAGCAACTGGAGGAGAAACTGTGTGAGTGGATGGGCAATATGAACTACACCGCCGAGGTGCTGCACGTCCCGTTGTTGTTCGCACCTGTTGCTCCCCACCTTGCCTTAACTCCAGCCTTTGCTTCCCTTTTTCCACTGCTACCCCAGGATGTGCGTCTTCTTAACAGTGCCCGACCAGACAAGAGGAGGCTAGCAAGCCTGAATGAGGTGGATGCCAGCGCCCTGCCCCCTGAGCTGCTTCTGCAGATCAGGTGCCTGGTGTCAGGCCTCAGTTCCCTGTGTGAGCATTTAGGGGTGCGTGAGGAGTGTTTTGCTGTAGGTTCCCTCAGTCGGATCATCGCTGCAGATCTGGCTAATTATGGCCCTGCCAAGAACAGGAGGAAGACTGCCACAGGCAGGGCATCAGTGGTTTTTGTGGACAGAACTCTGGATCTTACGGGTAAGTGGGATTGCTGTGGGTCTTCCTAACCACTCTCCAAGGTTCTGGGACTTTCACTGATTCAGCATATATTTTATTGACTTACTATATGTCAAGTTGAGGATACAAAGATGAACTAGATGGACACAGTCCCTGATCTCACAGAGTTTGTCATCTAGAGGGGAATACAGACAAGGGAATTAGCACTTACAGTCAATTTGTTAGATGCTGTAATGGGTAAATACATCTTCAACATGCACTATCTTGTTAAACAACTACGTCTAACCAAAGATATTGGATAAATTATGCTGACATCTAGGAGAACTGTACACCTGGGAACTTTCTAGAAATATGTAGATGCCAGTATTTACAGTAATCCTTCATAAGAGGGCTCTAATTTGTTAGAGAGGTGTTGACAGATGAACCAGTGGGAGAAAAACTGTATGACAATGCATGAAATTATCACAGTTTAGTTTTAGGTTTCTTTAAATGAGTGTTAATAAATAAACTTGAAGTATTACCAGAAATTGAGAATAAATACAATTGTACAAAATATTTTCAAATGTTTATTGATTTATTCTTAGCTGTCATTCTATTGAAGATTGGGTAGATCATCTCAAATTTTAATAATGTATCAATTATTTATATGCATAGAGAACAAATGTAACTCTTAAAATAGATGAAGAGAAAACACTTTCTGATAGTGACATGTGCATATTTTCAAAGGTCAACTTTATTGTTCTCTAATTAGGTAGATATAATGCTGCTGGTAGTATAGTCTGGCCACACCTCAATTCAGGGAGAGTCATTAGGAAACTGATATAGGTAAACATTCTCCTTAGTAGATTGGAAAAAAAGGTAGAATGAAGTTATAAAAACCACAATAGCTATATTTCAGTTTTTGACCTTATATTTTCAGATCATAGAGTAGAAAGTAAACTAAGTGTTAATACTGAGATGTAAGCTTAATTATGTGACCGGCAAAACAGGTGTCTAGTCTGTCATTGTGATTTAAGTATGAGTAAAAATTGTGACATCTCAGAACTCTTAGAGGATTAAAATTGCCTGAGGGGTTTAGGCTTGATGAATTTTTGAGTGTGTGGTATATACTGGGCGGTGTGGCAGGAAAGTGATGTGTGAGAGGAGATCAGTGGGAGACAAGGTAGGAAAGCTACACACAGGCAGGTCTTGTATGGCCATGTGTCCCTCAACATGCCAAGTACGTCCCAGCCTCAGGGCCTTTGGAGTTCGTCTGCAGCTCAGCTTGGAATGTTTTTCCTTCAGGTATCTACATGGCTTTCTTGTTCACTTCTTTTGAATCTCTGTTCAGATTTCTGCTTCTCAGACAAGCCTTCCCTGACTACCTTCCTTAGCTACTCTGTAACCCTAATTGGGATTAACTTGTTCCTGTGGTCCTAGTAACTTATAAATTGAAGTCTTTTCAATGGATACCTTTTGAATAATCACTCCAACTATCTTCCAAATGAACAGACTAATGATTCATTTGTGTCAAAGATGTTTCAACATAATGTTATGATCCCATGTTGGTAACATTCAGGGCTGATTTTCAGTTGGTACATAGCTGTGTTGTAAAACCTGTTTTTTAACATTAGAATTCTGTACTATGAGTAAAGAGAAATCCTCTAATTATTAGGACCCAAACCACCCAATACTGTTGCCTGGTGGAAAAGAGCGATAGGTCCTAGGAGAGTGCTGGTGTGGACACAGCTGGTCCTCCAGAGCTGCTGAGGGTACTGAGGCGGCAAGGGTGGTCGTGATGGTTGTGGAGATGCAGCACTTGCCCTCTGCTCCGTGGTGACCCTGAACTGAATGGGATGGTAGGTAGGTGGTTTGGTGGCCTTATTGTCGTCATGGGTTCTCTCGGTCCTTGGTCCAGACTCTGGTATCCAAGAACATACCTGATCGCCATGCTCATTTTTTTTTCTGATCCATCTTGAATATGACAAGCATAAGGAGCTGGAGAGTCATAACAATGAATTTAATGGAGAAGCTGTTACAAGAGTTTGGTGTGGATTCTTACATCAAACTGTGACTTAGATTAGTGCAGTGTTTAGCCAGTGATAGATGCAGCATACAAAAGATTACACTAACAATTTCTAAAAATTAAAAGCTGATTTAGAAATTATTGGAATGACTCGAATGGTCTGAATTTCAATTTAAATTACTTGACAGCTGTTTTAATGTAGAGATCAAAAAGAAATACATTTTTAAGGTTTTGTTTTAGGTGTTAATTTCCATAGCCATATGTTAACTTTTATTATTAGTTGTTAAATATTTTGGATAGCATCCTCGGTAATTTACCACTAGAAGATTTACATGCTTATATATCTTCTTAAGTGTAAAATTAGCACTACCAAAAATAACCTCCAATAATTCACGAATATCCAACATTCTTAACATCCTGCTTACAGTACAGACAACTTTCTTTCTCATCTTTTTGTCATCATCTTTGCTGAAAGTAATATTAATTTGTCTAATATTTGGCTTATTTTTTTTAGTAAACATTTATCGAAGGCCTGTGTGCCAAGTATTGTTCCAGGTCAATGGAAACAATGATGAACAAGATGGACAATTTCCTTGCTCTCCTGAAGCAGTTGATAAGCTCTCAGCACTAAAAACATAGAAATTTTGTTGTCATTATTTGAGAAGTGAAGGGTTGCTGATGTCTGTTTGCTATGACTTTGGCTTACTCTTACCATGTGTAGACCACCCAGAAGCTTGTGTCTCTGCAGAGTGCACCAGGCATATTTTCATAGGGGATTTAACTACAACATTCTATGGACTGTTCTGGCTTCTGATTTGTTTCAGGGGAGAATTAAAAAGGTAGATGTGATTTATGAATCTCTAAAAGGTTTGAGTCTGGATTCCTTTCCATTCTTTTTTTGGCTCTTAGGATTGACTAGAGTGCTTCAAGTCCAAAACCAAAAGATAGGAGGTGGCAGTAACTCTGGGAATTAAACTTCCTCTCCTGGTTCAATTCTTCTGAATTTTAGTTTCATGTAAACTTTTCAGTTAAATCAATTCAATTCAAGATTAACTTCCAATACAAAGGGTGGTTCCTATTCCTGGGATTATGATACACTGATGATTTATATTTGCTTTAAGGTCTGTAGATTATTTGTTAAAGTATTGAAACCTGAGGCTATTAATAGTTAACATTTGAGAGCATATTACTTTTCTCAGCACTCTACATATCTAATCACTTTTAATTTTCACAATAGTTCTTTGAGGTATTATAATTATCCCCATTTTACAGATGAGG
Organism: Ailuropoda melanoleuca; assembly: GCF_002007445.2. Lineage (NCBI taxonomy): Eukaryota > Metazoa > Chordata > Mammalia > Carnivora > Ursidae > Ailuropoda > Ailuropoda melanoleuca. Next base: position 69,584,829 of record NC_048228.1, read on the forward strand.
ATACAGAGAAATTGAGGAGTTAAGTAACTTGCCCAAGACCACGCGGCTAGTAAGTGGCAGTCAGGATTTGAACCTTGGCAGTTTACTCCAGAGCCTATGCTCATAACCCATCTTATATATGTTATTATAGAGAAAAGTGTGATAGATAGTCCAGATGCTCCTGCTGGGGTGTCCAGAAGCTAGCAGCTTCAAAGACTAAACACAGTTGATGGGCCCTGGTGCTGCCATAGCATTCAGAAAAGTGACTTATTCTTCCCCAATCTGATTTTCCACAAAATACAAAATAATCAACTAATATCTTCATTTTAGAGTTCGGTGGATACTGTTTAAAATAAACATAAGTGTGAGACACGATTTAGAAGCCCTTTTCAGCTCTGATTAGATGGTTGGTGTTAGATCCAGGCCAGGATAATAATTTCAAGTCCTGGCTCAGTAAGTTAGTTGTTGTTTGATCTTCGTTGAGCCTTTTGAGGGTTTTCTCATTTGTGGACAGGATAAAATAGTGACCTTAAAGTGCTGTTGGAAGGATATGAAATTATTCATCCATTCAATATATAGCTAATATAGTGGGTAAGATTAAAAAGTGATAGGGTTTCCATATTAGATAGCATAGTTGGGGAAGGCCTTTCTGAGGATGTGACATTTGAGCAGAGATGGAAAGAAGAGAGGAAGCAGGCCTTATAGCTGTCTTGGTATAGAACATAAAGACCCAGCAGCAGGTGCAAAGGATCTGAGGTGGGAATATGTTTGACATATTTGAGGAGGCCAGCATGGGTCCCTTCAGCTTGCCCCAGGAGGAGATGAAGTCAGACAGGCAGAGGCAATGCACTGTAGGGCGAAATAAGGACTTATGTAAAAGCCAAAGTATGACAGGAAACTTGGGGAGTTTTGAGCTGTGGTATGACATGATCAGACTTATGTTATATGGGATCATACAGGAAGTGAGTGGGTTGAGGAAGATCCTCAGTGTATGGTAGCTGCCACGACTATCTAGGTTGTGTAATAGGCATGAGTAGTTGGTTATGGTAGTCTTAGCTCTGCCCCTTTCGAGTCACAAGTCCTTGGGCAAGTGCCTACCTTAAAGGTCTGTTTCCTGATCTGTAAAATCAAGATACCCATTCACAGAGTTGTTGAGACGGTAACATAAGTTAACATGTCTAGCTCCTAAAACAGTTCCTGGTATGTAATGGGCACTGGGAAGTGTTACTTACTTTTATTAATTAATGATATGCATTTAAAATTACTGAAGTTTTATTATTTCAACTGTGTATTTTCTAAGTATAAGATGAAGAGCATAAATACAAACATTATTTGCCGTACATGTAACCCAGAAGAATTCTCTTACTTGACCTCTTACCTGCCACTAAAGGAAATGAGAGTTGGTTAGAATTAACCATTTGTCAGGAACTATGTTCTGTCATACCTAGAGGGAAAAAAAAGAATAAGTGAAATTCCTCCTGTCTGATCCTGCAGGATCACTACAATGTTCGTTACTTAAGAAAGCGTGAAGAATGGTATGATGATACCTATTCATTTCATAAAAGTTTTCTGAGCAACTTTTAAGTGCAGTTTCTGTGCTAGATGATAGTGACATAAAACCTCACTACTCAGTACGTCCTGGGGACTGGAAGCCTTAGCTCAGTTGAAGCTAATTAAAAATGCGGACTCTCAGGCCTCACCACAGACTTATGAATCAGAATCTGTATTTTAACATGTTTAGGTGATTTGAGGGCACAGTAAAGTTTGAGAGGTGCTGATGTAAACAGAGGAGTAGGGAGCAGTCAAGGCTCTAGTCCATGAGGAACTCAGAGTCAAATGAAGAAGCACAAAGCTCAGCAAATTAGATTATGAATGATATGTGCCTTTACAGAGGGTTTAGGTACAAAATTCTCCTCTAAGGGGTGGCCATTTCTAGATCCGTTGTTCTCAACCTGGTTTCACATTTGAACCACCCCAGAAAGTCTGAAAATGGGTCTGGTCAGAGGCTAGAATCAGAATTCTTTTAAGCTCCCCACATGTGCAAAGATGTAAGAAGGAGTATAGGTTGTTCTGGGAATTCTTTTTAGATCATTTTTTTTTATTAGGGCTTAAGGTGCATGAGGGTTGGGATGCATGAAGGAGTGGTAAGAGATGAGGAAGGCTGATGGGGAAGATGAGGAAGGAGGTAGGGGCCATGTTCCAAAAGCCTTAAATTTCATGCTCGGTGAGGAGTTTTAACAAATTTTTAGGCAGGCAAAGTGCATGCACACATTTCCTGTTGAATGAGTTCTCTGGTGGACAATGCGGTTGACACGTGTATTGATCCAAAGTGGGACCTGAGAGGTGAGTCAGACTCTGGTGGGATGGTTTTTTGTTGTTTTGCTTGCTTTTGTTCCATCTAGTCCAGTTTATGAAAGCATAATTTACATACAGTAATATTCATAATTTTAGTGCATAATTTTCTCAAACAGCATACAGTTGTGAAACCAACACCCACAATCAGGACATTGTGGAAATTGATCAGAAGGCTACTGTAATATCTAGGTGGGAAATGATGTGAGTTTAAATTGAATCGATAGCAGAATGAAGAAAGGAGTAGTTGAGTATTTAGGTGAGAGAATTAACAGAGTGGTGACTGATATAATGGTAGAGGATTAAGAGAAGACATACCAAGTTTTCTAGTTTGGGCCATTTCAGAATCCATGTACTGCAATGGGGAAGGTAGGAGCAGATTCAAATTAGGTGCAATATAATGAATGTTACGTGATTCTCTTATCTAAAATTTCTGTGTGGGGGAAGGTAATTATTGAGTAAACTTGTATATGTAGTGCCTTATGGTTATCCTACCCCCAAACCCTCCCCCTTCAAAGTCCTACCTGGTAAATGGCGTTCTTAAGCAGGATTTGACCGATATGCAGTATCTAATATACACCCTTTGTACTAGCTTTGACTGATATGAGGCAGCTGTAGGTGGATTTAGAAATAGTAGTGTTAGTAGTACTAGTAAGAGTAGTTTTAGAGATCTAATATCTAACACTCCTTTCCCCATCCAGAGTCTAAATCAATTGAATATGAGATAAAAAAGTTGTCAGATGGAGGCCAGAATACTTGCTATATTATGAATATGGTGAACATTAAGGAATGTGGCTTATATATATGGACAAGTGAGCTTCGTAATACCGAATTCCAGAGTTGAAAGGTTTACCCACACAGCAGGAAGATTGAACCAGAACGAGTCTTTTTCCCTTTTCCCAAGGGCAGAAGAGCCTATCCTAGGAAGAGTAAGTAGAGCAGAACCTGATAGTCCAGGGGAAAAGTGATTGATTGAAGGAGACAAAGCAATTTCAGGAGTGTTATACTAATTGTTGTTCATCTACATAGAAGGGAACATGAGGAATAATAAATATTCTGTTCTTACAAGACAGAAATATAATCAAATACTGAAACATCTCAAGCTAATGAAAGACAGTCACAGATACTTGAGAAGGAATAATGGGGAATCAGAAAGGAAGTGATTTTTCGAATATACTAATTCCAGGAGTCCAGTAGCTCTATCTTGACACAGAGAGACAATATGCACAACCCAAAAGCATTGTCTGTGAAATGTAGAAAATGCTATTGTTGCATTTCTATCTTTTTAGCCATACTACAGTGTGACTAAGTTCTTGTGAGGGCTCCTAAATTTTTTTTTCTTTACAAGTTTTTTTTTTTAAGATTTTATTTATTGATTTGACAGAGAGGGAGAGGGAGAGAGCACAACGGAGAAGCAGACTCCCCACTGAGCAGGGGGCCTGACACAGGGCTCAATCCTAGGACCCTGGGATCATGACCTGAGGTGGAAGCAGTTGCTTAACTGACTGAGCCACCCAAGTGCCCCTCTTCTCAAGTTTTTATTTATATTCTAATCAGTTGCCGTATATGGTAAAATTGGTTTCAGGTGTAGAATTTAGTGATTCATCACTTACATATAATTCCCAGTGCTCATCACAACAAGTGTCCTTAATCCCCATCATCCATTTACGCCGTACCCTACCTCCTTCCCTCCTTCAACCTTCAGTTTATTCTCCGTAGTTGAGTCTCTTATGGTTTGCTTCCCCCTCTCTCTCTTCTGTTTTCCTTCCTGTAAATTCATTTGTTTCTTAAATTCTGCATATGAGTGAAATCATATGGTATTTGTCTTTCTCTGACTGACATGTTTTGCTTAGCGTAGGACTCTTTAGCTCCATCCACATCATTGCAAATGGTGATATTTCATTCTTTTTGTTGGCTGAGTAATATTCCGTTGTATATATACACATCTTCTTTATCCATTTATCTGTCGATGGACATCTGGGCTCTTTCCATAGTTTTGCTATTGTTGATAATGCTGCTATAAACATTGGGGTATTTGTGCCCTTTCGTATCTGTATTTTTGTATTCTTTGGGTAAATACCTAGTAGTACAATTGCTGGGTCATAGGGTTATTCTATTTTTACCTTTTGAGGAACCTCCATACTGTTTTCTAGAATGGCTGTATCAGCTTACATTCCTGCCAACAGTGTAAGATGGTTCCCCTTCCTCCACATCCTCACTGACACCTGTTGTTTCCTCTGTTGTTAATTCTACCCATTCTGACAGGTATGAGGTGGTGTCTCACCATGGTTTTGATTTGTATTTCCTTGATGATGAATGATGTTGAGCATCTTTTCATGTGTCTGTTAGCCAACTGTAAGTCTTCTCTGGTAAAATGTCTGCTCATGTCCTCTGACCATTTCTTAACTGGATTATTTATTTTTGGGGTATTGAATTTTATAAGTTCTTTATATATTTTGGATACTAACCCTTTATCAGACATGTCATTTGCAAATATCTTCTCCCATTCTGTAGGATGCCTTTTAGTTTTATTGATTGTTTCTTTTACTATGCTGAAGTTTTTCTCTTGATGAAGTCCCAATAGTTCATTTTTGCTTTTTTCCCCCTTGTCTCTGGTGACGTGTCTACAAAGAATTTGCTTTGGCTGAGGTCAAAGACGTTGCTGCCTCTGTTCTCCTCTAGGATTTTTAAATTTTTTTTAAGAGAGAGAGAGCTTGCATATGCAAGCAATGGGGCGGGGCAGAGGGAGAGAGAGAGAGAGAGAATCTTAAGCAGGCTCCATGCTTAGCACAGAGCCCAACTTGGAACTCGATCTCAGGATCTGGAGATCATGACCTGAGTGGAAATCAGGAGTCAGATGCTTAATCGACTAAGCCACCCAGGTACCCCTCCTCTGGGATTTTGATGGTTTCCTATCTCACATTTAGGTCTCTCATCCATTTTGAATTTACTTTT
>NC_048228.1:69590122-69592479 GCF_002007445.2 Ailuropoda melanoleuca
AAGATTTTATTTATTTATTTGACAGAGATAGAGACAGCCAGCGAGAGAGGGAACACAAGCAGGGGGAGTGGGAGAGGAAGAAGCAGGCTCATAGCGGAGGAGCCTGATGTGGGGCTCGATCCCATAACGCTAGGATCACGCCCTGAGCCAAAGGCAGACGCTTAACCGCTGTGCCACCCAGGTGTATGGTGTATGGTGTAAGAAAGTGGTCCAGTTACATTCTTCTGCATGTTGCTGTCCAGTTTTCCCAGCACCATTTGTTGAAGAGACTGTCCTTTTTCCATTGTGTATTCTTTTCTGCTTTGTTGAAGATCAGTTGACCATATAGATGTGGGCCCATTTCTGGGTTTTCTGTTCTGTTCCATTGATCTATGTGTCTGTTTTTGTGTCAGTACCATATTGTCTTGATGACTACAGCTTGAAGTCTGGAATTGTGATGTCTTCAGTTTTGTTTTATGTCTTTGTAATACAGCTTGAAGTCTGGCATTGTGATGTCTCCAGCTTTGTTTTTCTTTTTCAACTTTACATCCCTGTCTTGTTCCTGACTGTGGAGTAAAAGCTCTCAGTTTTTCTCCATTGAGGATGATATTAGCTGTGGGTCTTTTTTATATGGCCTTTATGATGTTGAGCCATATTCCCTCTATCTCTATTTTGTTGAGGGTTTTTATCAAGAATGGATGCTGTATTTTGTTAAATGCTTTTTCTGCATCTGTTGAGAGGATCGTATGGTTCTTATCCTTTCTTTTATTGATGTGGTGTATCACATTGATTGATTTGTGGATATTAAACCACCCCTGCAACCCAGAAATAAATCCCCTTGATCGTGGTGAATAATTTTTTTAATGTACTGTTGGACTTGATTTGCTACTATGTTGTTGAGAATTTTTATATGTTCATTAGGGATATTGGCCTGTAATTGTCCTGTTTAGTGGCATCTTTGTCTGGTTTTGGAATCAAGGTAATGCTGACCTCATAGAATGAGTTTGGAAGTTTTCCTTCCATTTTATTTTTTGGAACAGTTTGAGAAGAATAGGTATTAACTCTTCTTTAAATGTCTGGTAGAATTCCCATGGGAAGCCATCTGGCCCTAGACTTTTGTTGGGAGATTTTTGATTGATTCAATTTCTTTGCTAGTTCTAGGTCTGTTCAAACCTACTGTTTTTTCCTGTTTCAGTTCTGGCAGTTTGTATGTTTCTAGGGATTTATCTATTTCTTCCAGATTGCCAAGATTATTTGTTGGCATATAATTTTTCATATATTCTCCTATAATTGTTTATATTTCTGTGATGTTAGTTGTGATCTCTCCTCTTTCATCCATGATTTTATTTATTTGGGTCCTTTCTCTTTTATTTTTGATAAGTCTGGCTAGGGGTTTATCATTTTATTAATTCTTCCAAGGAATCAGTTCTTAGTTTCATTTTCTGTTCTATTGTTTTTTATTTGTTTGTTTCTATATCATTTATTTCTGCTCTCATTTTTATTATTTCTCTTCTGCGAGTTTTATTTGTTGTTCCTTTTCTAGCTCCTCTAAGGTGTAAGGTTAGGTTGTGTCCTGGAGACTTTTCTTGCTTCTTGAGGTAGGCCTGTATTGCTATATACTTCCCTCTTAGAAATGCCTTTGCTGCATCCCAAAGCTTTTGGGCTGTCATATTTTCATTTTCATTTGCTTCCATGTATTTTTAAATTTCTTCTTTAATTTCCTGGTTAACCCATTCATTCTTTAGTAGGGTGTTCTTTAACTCCATGTATTTGTGGTCTTTCCAAATTTTGTGTGTGTATGTGGTTGACTTCAAGTTTCATTGTACTGTGGTCTAAAAATGTGCATGGTATCTCATCTTTTTGTACTTGTTGAGGGCTGATTTGTCACCAAGTATGTGACCTACTCTGGAGCATGTTCCATGTGCACTCGAAAAGAACGTGTATTCTGCTGCTTTAGGGTGAAATGTTCTGTAGTTATCTGTTAAGTCCATCTGGTCCTGTGCATCATTCAGAGCACTGGACCAGATGTTTCCCTTTTGATCTTCTGCTTAGATGATCTGTCCATTGCTATAAGTGGGTGTTAAAGTCCCCGACTATTATTGTATTATTACCAGTGAGTTTCTTTATGTTTGTTATTTATTGATTTGTATATATGCCCCAACTTGGGGTATAAATATTTGTAATTGTTAGATCGTCTTGTTGGATAGAATGCTTAATTATGATATAGTGCCCTTTTTATCTCTTATAACAGTCTGTGGCTTAAAAGCTAGTTTGTCTGATATAAGTATGGCTACCCTGGCTTTCTTTTGCTGTCCATTAGCGTGATAGATGGCTCTCTGTGGTTCTCTATCTCCTAACTTTCTTTTTTTTTTTTTTTT